>NC_134274.1:47554407-47665740 GCF_031893055.1 Leptodactylus fuscus
TAATTAAAAATTTCAGATAAGGAATCATTCAGCATTTCACCCAAACCACTTGATAAGTCAGTGATATACACAGATAATTTACATCATCTCATTAATTTGCAATGTCTAAAGACTACCATATCAACAGAAAACCACGCCAATAGTAAAAGTGTCCTGCTTAATCTTGCCAGGTAGCATTTATAAACTCAATTTAGGTCGTGTTTCCAAGGTAGGTAAGGAAGCGAGGAATGCTTTAGTAATATATCAGTTACATAGTTGCCGTGTTTCTCTGAAAATAAGACCTACCCTGAAAATAAGCCCTAGCACGTATTTTCAGAAGTTTTGGAGTATGTTCGAAATATAAGCCCTAGCTTCAGTTCATTAGAAAAAAATTGTGCCCAGACAGCTATGCATGTGAAAAACAAAAAAACAAAAACAAAGGAAAGAAAATAGAGCAAAACAGATGCAGTAGACCCTTCATGAATGGAAGCAGACATCCAAAAAAGAATTGCACCTCCAAGAGAATCACACATTGACTTTAAGGTATCTATTAGAATATTCGATGCATTAAACCCGTTGGTGTTCAGCCACTTATACGAATACCTATGGCGGGGAGGTATTTGATCGAATACTGCTCGCTCATCTCTAGTAGCTATCTATGAAGTTGTCATTAATGAAAGAATTCTTCACAACAATAAGGGTTGACTACTAATAGTGCTCGGCTCTCCCACAGATTAGGCAGTCCCACTTGCATGACTATGTTCCAGTCACCAGGGGGAGCCAACTGCTTAACTAGGCTGGAACACTGCTGCAAAGTCAAGGTGCCCGAGACAGGAGTAACACAGATCTGTGAGCGAGATCTACCATTAGCATTTGCCATCTCTAAATAGTTTTGGGTCTGGTGAGTGGATTATTGTTCATGGAAAAAAATAAGTCAACCCCTGAAAATAAGCCCTGACATAACCCCTTGGACAATGCATTTTTAGCATACAGGTGAAGTAAATAGTAATTTGTGCTATTCATTACTGTAATAAAGCTAACTACAATCTATCTATCTATCTATCTATCTATCTATCTATCTATCTATCTATCTACCTACCTACACATACATATAAAGGTTTTATATATATTAGAAAGGTAATAAATAAATCATGCGCCCACACTATACGAAATGGAAACATTTCCCAGCAACAGGACAACAATGTATCCACTTATTCTGCTCTACAATTACCATGATATATGGAGTCCTGTTTGTTCAGAATGAACTATGCTGGCTCCTATAAAAAAGAAGTTATTGAGCAGGATATTCCATTTTCTAACACTTGCTACCTGCAATTTATCTCTTTTTAGATTCATCTCTTGCTAAAATGATTAAGTACTTTGAGCAAAGTAAATTTACCAAGTTTTTACTTAAATCAATGTTGACATTTTTTTGAGGGTATAAACAGAAAACTTTGGAAAGTATATAATGTGGATGTTTATTCCGGTATATAAATCTTGGATGCAGGAGCAGAGTATAAATGAATGTACGCCTAATCAAATGTGCTAACACTTTACAATTTATAATATTTTATAATATTTTATTTACTATTAACTGGATTAGGATTGGTTACTCTTATTACACAAAGGTCAAAAAGAATCAAAGCCGTTATTAACTAACAGTTTGTAGCTGGACACAAAAACTCTCATTTTCCAATACTATATGTTACAAAAAAGAAACATAATTAGTCTTGTTGACCAAAGAAAAGCAAGAAGATTAGAGATGAGCTAACACTTTTCGATCAAATACATATTCGATTGAATATCAGGCCGTTCGGGGTATTCGAGGCAAACGCAGTAAAAATTTGTATCCCCCTCCCACCTTCCCTGGCGCTTTTTTCGCACCAATAACTGTGCAGGGGAGGTGGGACAGGAACTACGACAATGGAGGCATCGAAAAAAAAAAAAATCGGAAAAAGTAATTGGCTGGCTAAATCAGATGACCTCCAATTTATACGAATGGTGGATTTAACATTCGATTAATTTGAGACTGTGAACTATGTGACTGTGAGACTGTGAGACAGGGATAGATGTACTGGCAGAGTTAGCTAGAGATTACCTTTATTTAGGTGGGAATGTCAATCACCCAGCTCTTTGAGGCTCTATCTGGTCAGGATCCCTGTCAGCTTGTGATATGCACGAGCTGACCTTTTCCCATAGGAATGCATTGACTAGCGTTGATTGGCCGAATGCCATATAAAGTACAGCATTTGGCCAATGCATGCTGGTTCTGACGGAGGTGGAGTCTAAGATCCACAATGTTTCCATTGTGGTCCGATCTCAGATGTAGCAGTGCTGACACAGCTCTGCTACATGGAGAAGCAGCAGAGCCCAGCACACACAGATGCAGCAGAGCTGAGTGTGCAACAGGGTTCAACGCACACTCAGCTCTGCTGCATCTGGGATGTAGCAGTGCTGAATGTGCATTGAACCCTTCTGCACACTCAGCTCTGCTGCTTCTCAGTTGTAGCAGTGCTGACCGTGCGCTGAGCTCGACTGCATCTCCGATGTAGCAGTGCTGACCGTGCGCTTAGCGCTGATGCATCTCTGATGTGGCAGTGCTGGCCATGCGCTGAGCTCGACTGCATATCTGGAGTAGTCGAGCTCAGCGCACGACCAGCTCTACTTCATCTCCGACGTAGCAGTGCTGGCCATGCGCTCAGCTTGGCTGCATCTTCAGAGTAGCCGAGTGCACAGCCAGCTCTGCTTCATCTCTGATGTAGCAGTGCTGGCCGTGCGCTGAGCTCAACTGCATCTTCGGAGTAATCGAGCTGAGCACATGGCCAGCTCTGCTACATCTCGGCATAGGAATACATTGACCAGCATTGATTGGCCGAATGCCATACAGAGTATAGCATTCGGCCAATCAACTCTGGTTCTGCCGGTGGAGGCGGAGTCTAAGATCAGTCCACAGCAGTCTCCCTTCTGATCCAATATTAGACTCCACCTCCTCACAGACGAGCCTCTAGCATAACCAGCATTGATTGGCCGAATGCTGTACTTTGCATGTTAGATGCCCCCAGACATGCATTCCCTGCTGTCCCAATTGCATTCCAGGGTGTTGGCATCATTTAGTGGGGTGTGATAGTGGACTTGGTGAGTCTCCTGAGTCGAATGATGGGATCCCCTGAAACGAAGCATTTTTCCCCATAGACTATAATGGGATTCAATATTCGTTTGAATAGTCAAATATTGAGCGGCTATTTGAAACAAATATCGAATATCATATATTTTACTGTTGGCTCATCTCTAAAGAAGATAACTCAAACATTAAGGAGGACCTTTCACCACCTCCAGCAACTCTAATTACATACATCCTTCGATAGATGCAGCTCCAATGTATCCAGGGCAATTTTTTTCTCCTAGCCTCCCACCATTCCCAAGCTATCGGTGCTGTTAGTTTTAGCCCCACAAAATACTAAAAAGTCTCTGTACTGGGTTGGAACAGATAGTCTGGGGCTTCCCACCTGACCTAGTTAAGCCTATTGGGTACTAAATCTAACAGGAATGGTGGGGGCTAGAGAAAAGTAATCCAACTGTGCTGGAATTAGTAGAGAGGCTCCTATTAGAGAATAGAAATAACTGGAGTCGGTGAAAGGTCCCCTGTAAGAACAGTCTTATTTATCCTCTTTTATGAAGAAAGTTGAATGCTACAAGATGAAGTATTAAAGAATACTACAGCAAAACTGAAAACTTTGAATGAACAGTAGGTCAAAGTCAGCACAATACTATTAAAGATTGCATTGCTTCTGCTGGCCGGTCACCTTTCAGTCACTGTACATAATATGGTAATGTTGCACAATATATCTGCCCAATGAACAATGAAAGCTCTAATGCATAATACAATGATGGAATTTATTTTTCAGTAGAGGTTTTAAACAGGTGCAGACTTTTGTAAAACATCAATGGTAGAAAGTTTATTATAGAGACAGTAAATGTGTATTATACAGGGTGTATGTGTATTATACAGGGTGTAAAAAGTTTAGCAGATGAATGAAAAGGCAGCTCTAGGAGTAGTTCTACTGAATTGATGAGATAAGGCCTCATTAACATCAGCATTGGTATTCCGTCCGGGGGAGTTCACATGAGGACCCCGCCCCCCCCCCCCCCCTTGAACGGAATACCGAACGCAACTGCAAGCGGTGTGCCAGTGAAAGCACAAGGACCCATAGACTATAATGGGGTCCGTGTGCTTGCTGCCAGATCTCCGCAGCACCCGACCAGCACACAGCTCTATTATAGTCTATGTGGTCTGTGTACTTTTACTGCACACTGCTTGCAGTTGCGTTCAGTATTCCATTTGGGGGGAGGGTCTCCATGCAGACTCCCTCAGACAGAATAACAACGCAGATGTTAACAAGGGGTAAGTGTACTTGGAAGAACAGGAAAGTCATGGCTGCTTTCTCCAAGACACAGCACCCCACTTGTCCATGGGTTGTATCTAGTATTGCACTTCATCTCCATTAAAGTGAATGCACGATCTGCAATCCCACACAATTATTTTTGTCTTTCACGGTACAGAAACCAATGGATTAAAACTTTACAGCTTCACTATTGCTGACATAGTTAAATAAAATCTTCTATATACTAAGATGCTGAAAAGTGATCATTTCTGGAAACCATAACTGTTTGTTATATAAGAAGCCATGGGTTAATTTGGGCAAGTTTTAAATGGGAAAATCATAGCAAATGTTTTTGGGGTTGTTTGTTTCTCATGGATGTTTCAGTACTATATCACTAAGGCTGGGTTCACACCAGTACTTAATTTCCATTTGAGGATTCCGTCCCCGAACCCACTTGAAAAATGTGGAGAGAAAAGTCTTGCAAGTAGAACTTTTCTCTCTGCATTTTTTGAGTAGAAACTGGACGGACTCTATTATAGTCTATGGAGTCCACTTTTTAAGCTGATTGGGTTTTTTGAGTCCCCAAGTAGACCTGAAGAATTGAAACCCAAGTGTAGGTGTGAACCTAGAGTGTGATACAGTCTTTTATTATGCAGGGAAGAAGAGGAATGGTTGTGTTGATACAAACAGTTATGTCTTTGTCATTGACAGTGGTTTACAAGGATATCATAATCTGAAAACACATTGGAGATTTCCTTAGTTACCTTGACTGCATCTTATAGTCCAAAGTTGCTTCTGTATTGATTGGGTTAAGTGCTGATAAAGTGCTTTTCCTGATCAAAAAGAGAGCTGTGCATCTGCACAGTTCTCCCTGCCCGACACCGCACTCTCCACACTGCAGCAAGTAGACTGTGGTACAGATGTGGACTGTGGCTACCAGCTGTCTGGACCCCTGTCTTCCAGCCCTTAATAATGACAGTGGGCAGCAAAAACACTTTATCCCCTTAGTATTCGAATAGCAGATGCAAGGATTGGTAATCATCCCTGCCGCCTGCAGAAACACATTACTAATTCTCAGGCAACAAGGAACGATTGTCAATCCTTGATGCTGGAATAGAATAGGTTTATGAAATTTCAGATCTGAGTAGGGGCACGTGGGAGCATTATACTGCATGGAAAGCAATAATGCTAGTTATGGAACCATGTGGACACATCTTCCTATACATACAGTTATACGTACACAAGTCGTGTCAGTTAGGTGGAGATAGGAGGTGGAGGACAAGAAAGACCGGGATATGAGGAAGCCTAATGTCAAGAGAAAACTGGATAATACCTCTTAACATGGCTGTGTTGTAAAAAAGGCTCTCTCTATAATGTCTCTCTGCTTAAACTTCGATTGTTCAGCTTTGATCAGTGGAGTTCAGTGTTCTCATCAACTGCTGTAGATAGATTGAATTAATTAATTCAATCTAAGTAAATATGTTGTGCCTTTTTTTATTGCATCACAAACTTTTGATGCCTTACTTCTGGTTTCAGAAAAAATATAACCAGACACCTTCAGAATACCCACTCCAAGGGCCGAAAAACGTTTAACCCTTTTTAATGAATTGCATATTCTTGATTTAAATAAAATTTGGATTCACTTTTGCACAATTTCCTGAATGCCTGATATATTTTTTTTGCTATATATTGGGGTGAAACCATGTCAGTGCACCTACCCAAGCTAGGAGTGCCGTGGTTCTCTACAAATCTTTACTTATGGTTTCAGTCCTGATCCTGGCCCAGCCAAGGATAACCATTGTCTTCCTTAATGTTGCATACAGTATGACATGCTACATGTAATGTTAACATTTGCTAAATAGAAAATTAAACCTGAAATGTATGTTATAGTAGTTCTTAGCATTGGTTACATTTCAGTATTGATGTAGTGGTACCAACAGAGCCACAATCATTTACACATTCCTATCTGTACAATTGCATTTTAGAGCTCATGGTGAGGGTACCATCACACCATCAGAGGGTATTATCCTCCCAAGTCTAGGAGCCTTAGAGGGTCCATAAAGTTTCTCTTTTGAATAGGGTTGAGCCGAAATTGAAGGTTTAAATTTTTGGACTCCACACTGTGTAGTGATTAAAAAATCCACCGGCTACTTAGTCCACCCTGTTGTCCGGTTACCTGTACAGAACCAATGCTGCTTCCCGGATAGAGGAGAGGACAGAGAATGATGGCAAAAGTTCTGTGCAGGTAACTAGGGTTGAGTGATCAGGATTGGAATCCCGTTTTCGATCTTTTTTTTAGGCGGGATTTGAACCTGATTGCGATAGTGAAATTTACTTGATCACTGATCGAGATCCAATCTTTTCCAATCCCTCAGCCCTACTTTTGAATGTGAGAAAATCAGTACTATAAGCATTAAATATATAGTCAGGGGACCTGGTACAGATTTTTCACTGGGTCCCAGGAGCTTCATGGTCATGATGTTCAAGCATTGTGGCCTCCAGAGTCCAAGGGATCAAGCTCTCACCAATCAAAAAAAGGTCAACAAAACAAAAGCTCCCAAACTAACCTTAGAAGTCCAAAATTTTTGGAAGTGATGTCTTGCTCTTGTACTCCTCTGTTTAACTGCATTTCGTAGCTGTGACTATAACACTCCAACGTGACTGCAAAAGGAATGGGTTAGATGGGTCAGTGAAGCTTCTGCCAAGTAATTCAGCGGGCCCAAACAGTAATACTTAAACTGAACACTAATGGAATGTTTTACCTCTGTTAACAATGTGTTGGCTGATTAGTAAATGGTCACAATAATCAAAGATGATCATTAGGTCTTCATAGTTGGAATGAACATTTTTCCTATTTTGTGGTAATCACAGCACATTCACGAAACCCATTGCCTGTTAAATGTCTTGCCAAAAATATTCTGTATTCTCAATGCCAAAAAATCCTGTTATTGTAAGTACAGAGATATCTCTGCGGATGAGAATTTTTCTGAAGCTATGTTTTGTCCATTTGAAAATTTGTTCACGTCTCACACAAACATTACAAGCGTCGTGACTTACATTCTGAGAGAGCTCTGATGCTAAACCTGTCTTTACTTACAGTACTATTGCAAAATGTAATGTGTCATTTTCAGATCTTTTTAATTCATGGTAGATTTTTCCTAAATAAAATGCAGTATGAGCAACTCTTACCTTAATGTACCTAACCCCTTTGTAACACATTCATTTTTCAATACACTGACCGCATCCTTGAGCTTAGAATGTGAACACTTTGTAATGTAAAAATAATATATTGACACTTTTTCAGTTCCCTATCTGCATAAATTTGCACAAAGATAAAACTAGGCCCATTAGATTACCAACAATATTCCCCAAATGGCAATACAGGAAGACATGAATATTGCTGCAAGCTCTTTCTAAATGCCAGATTAGCACCTACATAATCAACTGCCATCTGTTATCGCTGTACTGAAATAAACATGAATCTAAGTCTGACGTTTTTGTTATATACTTTTAAGAAACAATATTTCATATTTCTTCTTTTTTCAAGTTTTCTTGGTTTACTTCCATAACTAAAAGGAAATGTTGAATTAAAATGGTAATTACTGATTAAGTTAGATGAAAATAAATTAAAACAGTTTGACGTACATCAATCCTTCTAGTGAAATTAAAGGATTGTCTCATCACAGACAACCCTGTTAGTAGGAGTCAACAGCCAACAAGTTACTTTTTAGCCATAAAAGACATCTAAGGACGGGTTCACACCTGCGCCCAGTCTCCACTTTGTGGAAAACGGTTTTGCCACGGAGACCAGAAGACACTCACGGGCTCTCATGGGCAGACACTTTGCAAACCCATTCAAATGAATGGGTTTGAAAAGTGACTGCCGGTTTTCGTCTCTTGTCCAGTTTTTCGGTCAGAAGATGGAAACCTGAAAGCGGAGACCAGTGTGCAGATGTGAACCCGCCCTAAACATTACAGTATGACCTTTATGTAAGACCCATTGCTTTTTAGCAAAACTTACTCTTACTCATAGCGAAGGGTCTAGAAACATAGGAGTTAATATTGGGCAATATACTGGTACAGGATTTATTAAAGAAAGTTAGGACTATTCTTAATTCTGATTTTGTAATTTTGGAAGGGTTCTTGCGCCAGACCTTTAAACTATGTAGCAAATAATTGGCAAAGATTTCAGGATTACACCTAAGGGTGGTATTCAAGTAGCCTCCATGGAATTCTCTCTTTAATTGGGTGTTAACACAACCATGTTTCGTCAATGAAACTCAATCAGTGTACGTGCCACATTTACCAGTGTATATACATGCCAAGAGAGGGACTCTCAGCATAATAGTTCTCTATGCAACTCGTAGCCCCCTGCCTATAATTATGATTGCTCAGGCTGGTATAAGCAGTATACACTTGGACCAAGTTTCACAGGTGAAACTCGATCCTGATAAGGCTAGTTCACACAGAGTTTTTTGGCAGTAGATTTTGATGTAGAATCCACCTCAAAATCCGCTGCCAAAAACGACTTTTTTGCACGTTTTTTTACACATGTAAAAAATGGCATTTAAGTCAATGGGAGTCTGATTTTTACACATGTATTTTGACAAAATCAGCTCACGTTTACATCATGTGATGGCAGCCTTAAAGGTTCTGAATACCCCATAAGTAAGTACCGAAACAGCATTTCTGGAAGAGTAGTGGTGCATGACAATTCTAGCAACTTCAGACTGGTAGCACTACAGTTAGATACTTTTAGATTACTTTTTAGTTAAAAAACATAAATAAGCAACTAATTTTGGTGCAAATTTGTTTTGCACCAAAAACTGGACTTTTATAGCTGGTGTAGCTACAATGATAAATTCCCCTTATAAAATCTTACCAGATCAGACTACACATAAGTAGAGCTGAGCGAGTAGTACTCGATCAAGTAGGTGTTCGATCGAATACTACGGTATTCGAAATACTCGTACTTGATTGAGTACTACTAGCTGTTCAAAGTTAATATTCGATACAGAACCAGCATTGATTGGCAGAATGCTATACATTGCCAATCAACGCTGGTACTTCTCTTACCTTTAGAAGTCTTCTCCCTGTGCAGCGTCCCGCGTCCTCTTCCGGCTCTGAATTCACTCTGCCAGGCATCGGGCCTGGGCAGAGCCGACTGTGCATGTCCGCTTGTAGTGCGGGCATGCACAGTCGGCTCTGCCTAGGCCTGATGCCTAGCAGAGTGAATTCAAGGCCGGAAGAGGACGCGGGGACGCTGCGCAGGGAGAAGAATCCAGCCCGACCCTCACTCATGGACTTGGTAAGTAGAATTTGATCGAATGTTGCATACCCCTGAAACGAGCATTTCCCCCCATAGACTATAATGGGGTTCGAAATCCATTCGACCAGTCGAACAGTGTTCGACTGTTCGAATCGGATTTCGAACCCCGAACATTTTAGTGTTCGCTCATCTCTACACATAAGTTTTTTTTTCTAATTTAAAAAGTTCTGCATAATATACTTTATCATCATCTGCACAGCACACGGATATGGATGTATTGTGGTAGGATATTGTTACTCAAGAATGTTCTTTTAGATGAATTGAAACAATAAAGTAAAGTTTTGTTCCAGCACAAAATGTCACCTTGAGGGCATATATTAAAAAATACATTTCAAATGTTATTGTTTTGTATGGATAACTTTGCAGTCATGTTATAGCTGTAGAAATGTATTACAAACTCCTTTGGTGCTCAACATCTTCAATAAAACACTTAAAAGTGCAATTTTCTTTTAATAATTCAATATCGCTTTAGTTTCATTACATTTTATCAGTTGTGATCGTTCAACTAAATTTTATATATTTTATTTATATTATCAGACTTGTAAACTTAAGCCTAAATCTATATGATATATGTAATCAGTCACAATATGATCCCAATGTTGCACTATTACATTGTGTCTAATGATAATATATGGGATTGCATTACAAAAAAACAAGTTGCTGTGACCGTGAACTGACTGTCAGCATAAATCCCGCCATGCTGGATTTATGAGCAGTCGCATTCACTATCATTACTTTTGACTGACTGGCCAACATCTGAGATCTCAGGGCTGCCACAAGTCTAAGTCTAAGAATTATATCATATGGAATAACGGAGTATATTTATTAGTAAGAAAGCATAGTACTGTTGTCCTTAGACTGCATCTTGTATTGCTGCTTAAGAAAGAACCATTTTTTCTCCCGACCTCAAATATAGTAGAACGAACAATGGTCAAGAACGCTGTTGAAAAGCAAATATCTTAGAATATACACCCACATTCTCTTAACTATAGAGAAGTATTACTTTCACCTAACCTGAAGGATTTGTACTTGTACAATCTAAATGACATCCTTTCATTCTCCGAGGTGAAATGATTGCTCAAAGTATAGGATATCCCAATAATATCTTAGGTGGGACACAAAAACTTCCTAAAAAGCCATATCATGGCAAAGACGTCATATGTACACCAGATGATTCTATCAAAAGCCATGTTCTTTACTTATGCATTTTGTAGGAAGACACATAAGACTGGTCCATTCTTTGCATCAAGCACTACTTTTGTCTCCGCATGATTTAAGTGGACACCGCGCAGAAAAAACACGGACCCCATTATAGTCTATGGGGTCTGTGTGTTTTAATTTCTAACCACTTTTTAATGCGTTCGGTATTCCGCTCAGAAACGGGGGTCCCCAAGCGGAATACTGAACGCAGATGTGAACCGGGCCTTACTGATGTGAATTGATACATAAAATAGATAAAAAGAAAGCCAAATATCTTATCAATTTCAAAATCAACATGCTATTGATGTCCTTGAGTCTTTGAGTCTTGGAAAGTGGCTCTAAGATTGGCCCCAGTCACAAAACTTGCAATTAGTTTTTCAGTTCATCATACTATTGTTCAGGTCTGCCAAATTACTCCACAAAAACTTATAGCATATTCACCAACTAATATGTCAATTGATATTATCTTTTTGGGATGGACACCAAGCTGCATTTTTTTTTGGGCATATTGCATATTTATCTGGTAAATCTAAAGTATTGATTTCCTAGTAACCACTTTGGGCTTCGATCTACATATTCATTATTTACTAAAGACCTGCCCTAGGTTAATTTCCGTTCACCCAGTTATCTATACAACCTTTTAACTTTATGTTAAAAAAGGTTTTCCCTGCACCCACTGGTGTACACCTTCTAGCAAAATTACCTTTGCCAGCTGCTCTCCCTTCCTTGCTCCTTCACAGCATTGGTGTTTGTACACATTACTTTACTGCTGCTGTACCTGGTTGTGCCTGTAGAAAGGTGGCGTTGTCCCTCCTCCCTTCAACCTGAAGATCTACTGAGCTCACCTGTGGGCCTTTCCTCAGACAACCCCTGGTTGTCTATGGGTATGTTCACACAGAGTTTTTTTGGACTGGAACCTGAGGTGGAGGCCGCCTCAGGTACCGGTCCAAAAGCCAGGTTACCATGAGGTGACTAGGCCTAAAGAATGAGCATCTCGCTTTTTTTTCCGGGAGCCGGAAGAAACGGCTCCCAAAATAAGACCTGAGCAGCTCCCATTGATTTCAATGGAAGCCGTCTTTTTGGCCAGGGTTTTGACCAAAAAATTCCATGTGAACTTACCCTAAGCCTATTCATACCTACACTGGCCAAGTACAGTGCCTAAGCAACAAAGGTTCTTGGATCTGCAGTGTCTGAGGGTTTCATGTCTGTATTTGTGACTGTATTTCTGAATTCTAATTTCTAACTCTGCTATTGAGCTTGCTTGCTGCCTACCCGTCTATGAGTCCTGACTGTCCCCAACTTGTGAAGTTGTGTTGGGTGCCCTGACCCTTTGGATTGTTTTCCAATTTTTGGAGAGGTTTTTAAAAATGTTCTGAAACCTCCCCAAAATCTTTAAGTCTTTGTCACTAAGCCAAGTAATATGCAAAGACTTCATGTTTTCTGTAAGTCACCTCTTGCCTGAATCTAGGACTTGTCTCTGGGATTACCCTATTTGTCACACATTAATGTCTCTTGGCTCTTCAAAAGGTAGCGATTTGAAAATCTTCCCAAAGCCATGCCCAAATCTTGGTAAAGAGGATTAGGCTATAGTAGGCCTTATCTCTGATGGTGAAGATAAGGAATACAGAGACTTAATGCTTGGCTCACACATCAGTATGCCATCCATCCGGTTTAATTCAGTTTGAGACTAAAATCGGACTGATGCATATACTGATTGTATACTGACACCATTTTATGCTGATAGCAAACGCTGTCCATCCCCTAGAGGACAGATAAGGGGATTAAAAGTAGCACTGGTAAACAGCGTAGAGATAAGGACATATAATAAATGTCCTTATCACATATAAGGACATTGTTACACTCACCAGTGCATCGTCACATCTGACCCTCTTGGTGGAGTCCTGAAAGACATGAAAAGATCTCGCAAAAGTCTGCCAACATGGGCAAGATTTGTGCGAGTGGATTGTACACGGAAAATCTTTGGCCTTGCTGCCTTTGGACATGCCTCTGCCTCTAGCCACCTTTTTTGCTGCTGCGATTGCATCCACATCTACACTGCTTTCCCCCCTAGACATCACCCCTGTCCATGTCAGGTCGGTGGCCTCATCGACCACCAACTCCTCTTCCAATTGCTCACTCTCCCCTTACTGCAAACCACACATAATCACAGCTTGCCCTGATGGCAACAGTGTCTCGTTATCACAGAGGCCCAGAAACGCCGGTTGTGGATCCACAACCACAAAATTGGTAGGAAATTTTGTTGTTACGGGACACGTGCTGGTGCAAGGCTCAACTCACCGTAAGGGCCAAAAACACTGCTGGTGAATTTTGTTCAGTTCCAAAAGGACTCTGTGTTTAGATTTGGCTCAGTCACAGCTCCAAAACATGCCTTGGAAGGCAAGGTTTCCTTTAGTGGCTCCATCTCAGCAGGATGATGATGATTAAGCTTGGTTATATCTGGTGTCGGAAGGTAAAGTGGTTTCTTATCTACATCTGTAGTAGTGGAGCATGTTGTTTGGACTATTAACACCTGATCAGAACCCAGTAGAGGTAATGTAGAGTCCCATATTAGAAGACCATTACCGGTAGTAGTGGTTGCAGCCAATTCTCCGCCTTTGAGGTCCTCTAAATAAAAGTTACCCCCAGGACTTGATGCCAAAATGTTATCAATTTCCCAATCAAAATCAAGGTCAATGTCTGGGTCCTCACTCCAATCCACTGCATCAATCCCACACAATGAGAGTGATAGTTCTGGAACCACCATTTTAGGGCCTAACGATTTTAAAGGGGCTGACACTCTGCTGGTGCAAGGCTCAACTCACCCAATAGGGCAAAAAACTCTGCTGGTGCAAGGCTGAACTAAGTTAAAGGGCCTAAGACTGTGCTGGTAAGAGGCTTAAGTCACCTAAAGGCCCTCAATCTCTGCTGGTAGCTCAGTTTATGGGCCACAAAACACACACAAACACACATCCACAATGCCAGTTAAGGGTGGGTACTGTTGGATTTCCCATTGTCTATCCCATCTGTGGTTGTCATGGTAACGTGATTTAAAGGGGTGCTTGGTAATGTTTAAAATTTGGGTTTCTGTCCATCCAATTGGGGAGGAAAGAAGGTTTACAGGTATTTTCCCACTTTGATAGAGTTTTTTTTTGAGTGTGGAAAGTGTGTAGTTCATAGGCTGTGATGGTGGGGTAAAACTGTGACTTGGGCTTGTTAGATGGCCCCAGACATGCTTCCTCTGCTGTCCCAGTTACATTGCAGAGGTGTTGGCATCATTTGCTGAGGTGTCATAGTGGACTTGGTGACCCTCTTGAGTCGAATTGTGGGTTCCCCTAAAACAAAGCATTTTTCCCCATAGACTATAATAGGGTTCAATATTCGTTCGAATAGTCGTATATTGAGTGGCTATTCGAAAAGAATAACGAATATAGAATATTTCACTATTCGTTCATCTCTACTCAGGATTTAATGCTGGAAATACCAAGGAGATGGTGGATGACTTTAGTAAATGGAGAAATGCTCCAACCCCGGTGGAGATCCAAGGGACATACATTGAGATAGTCAAGACCTATAAGTAAGACCTATTTGATCCTGAGACTAAAACATAAGGATATTGAATGAGTCTCCTCCTCCCTGTATTCCCTTTATTTGGTACAATAAGCAGGTGCCTCTAACTAAGCCTGGTTATCTAGTGACCTTAAGTGTCTGTTGTTGCTACAGGCACATTAGTTACTTTTGTTATGTATGGGCACTTAAACACTGGCTAATACATAATAGTGGCCTGTCTCACTAATGAGTGTTTATCCAGTCTGCAACAATAACAGACGGAAACATTATTAGTGTAGCTTGGTATTGACACTGGTTCTATCCTAAATACACCAGTGCAAAACACTGGTTATTGACTGGGAGACAGTTTCCCTATTTTTGTCTAATATTTTAATACACAAATTGACACTTTTTAATGTACAACTAATAAAAGTTATTTTTTAAGTGTATCATCCTTTAGTAGTTTCCTATAATTTTTGGATACACCTACCTATTACCTTTCTATTAGCATAAGACCTATAAGTACCTGGGTGTGCTCCTCAATAATAAACTAGACTGGGCTGATCACCTGGAGGCGCTGCACAGACAGGGTCACAGCAGACTCTACCTGCTCAGGAGGCTGAGGGCCTTCGGAGTCCAGGGGCCACTTCTTAGGGCCTTTTTCAACTCTGCTTCAGCCATCTTTTTCAGTGTGGCCTGCTGGAGCAGCAGTATATCCACCAGGGACAGAAATAGACCTAACAGACTTGTCAGAAGTGCCAGCTCTGTCCGGAGGAACCCCCTGGACCCAGTACAGGTGGTAAATGACAGAAGGATACTGTCCATGGTGACCTCCATGCGGGAGAACAAATCCCACCCCATGTATGGGACACTGATGGCACTTGGCAGCACCATAAGTGACCGTCTGCTTCACCCAAAGTGTGAGAAAGAGCGGTATCACAGGTCCTTCCTTCCAACTGTGATCAGACTGTATAATCTACATCAGACCAAGCGAAGATCACTCGGCACAGAAAACTAAAAGAGTATGATTATAAAGTCTTCCTACTTTCTTTCTTCTCTTCCTAAGCTGATATGGACTCCTAGTATATCTTCTCTTCTCAGCTTATGTGTGTCTACTTCTGTAATATATTACTGTGTATTATCCTGTATCTGTATTACTATGCTGCTGTAACATACTGAAATTTCCCCACTGTGGGACTATTAAATGATTATCTTATTTTAAGAATAAATATTGGGGACAACACAGTTATGCGACGTAGTTACAGCCCTGGGGAGTGACAGAGCTCTTTCAAATTCCTCTCCTCTATTGCGGAAAACCTCATTTAGTATGTTCTGGAAATGCTATGGTAGTCATTGACAATTTTGAAAGCAATACCTCAGTTTTACCCACAAAATTGTGAGCCCAATGGTTACCAAGAATGCAACTAGTTTCAGCCATAAGTGACAGTAAGACCATTTGTTCTCACTCTTATAGAAGCAAACAATGAGACTAGTCGCAACTGGTTTGACGTCTTTTGAATCCAATTTTTAAGATTAAGCGGCCGCACATTACTGTATGAAAGGATAACTTAAATTAAGACCACTGACTCTGCTGACAAACAAAAAATAAACTGTATGCCTGTGCACGGTCCCCAGCTAGACATTCATCACCTATCACAGAAACAAAAGTCTGGGAAAATTACTGCATGGTTAATGCATCAAAGTCATATTTCTGAAAAAAAAATGCGATGATGTTTGAATACAAATGTGCACGGTCTTATATTAGCAATAAATCCACCGCAATAATATGCCAAGCTCGTGAATTCCATTTCAGTCAATTAACACTACAGACAGAAAAGGCAAAAATTTTAGACAGAGGCAAAACATGCTGCTTGTATAGTGATGGACCCTTTCAAGATTCATTTCATTTTAGGTTTGGCCGATTTGGTCCTAAGATTAGTTTCAGCCTAATTATATTTATTCTGAATAAATAATACTAATACTACTAATAATAATAAATAATAATAATAAGTTTATCTTGGCCTAAAACATAATGTACGACACTGCCAGAGCTCCTAGGCTATTTTAGCTCTATTTACACAACCAATGGGCAAAATAGCCATGAAAATAGGACATTTTTTATGGCCACTTTAAATTTCAGTGGCACCCTTATCCATGGGTCCCTTTTAAACTTGAGACAAGAGATGAGCGAATTTTTCAAAAAGGTCGATTCGGCACCATTGCCAAATTTTCCAATAGAATTTGATTCAAACTGAATTAATTTGTGGCAAATCACATAAAAAAAACACTATTTCCTGGCTGCGGAGAGCCTGTATAATAGAGAAGAACACTGTGCCTTGTGATGTCCCACTAGGGGACCTGAACCAGCGATGTACTGACCACCGGTTCATCACTATAGACTACAACACACGTGTATTGCCTATCTATAGAGGAAGTCAGCCTATGCAGATACAGCAACAGAAGATGCATATTGGCACCCACCGATCTCGCCATGGGGGGTGCCGAGGGGGATATGTAGCATGGCAGAAACCCTTGGATGCCGCAGTCATGTTTGATACTAGCTATAACTTATCTATTCATTGGAATCATGATGCAAAAAAATTTATCATTACCCCCTTCCCGCCGATGGCACTTTTTGACTTCCTGACCAAGCTCGATTTTTCAAAACTGCCATGTGTCACTTTATGTGGCAATAACTTTGGAACACTTTAACTTACCAAATTAATTTTAAGATTGTTTTTTCGTAATACATTGTACTTCATGTTAGTGGTAAATTTTGGTTGATATGTTTTGTGTTTAATTATGAAAAAATAGGAAATTTGGTGGAAATTTTGAAAAATATGCATTTTATAAAGTTTGAAATGATGTGCATTACATACAGTCAGACCGCCAAAATTATATCATAAATCTGATGTCCCAGATCTCTGCTTTATGTCGGCATCAAAATTTAGTCACCTTTTTATTTTTTATGGACATTAGAAGGTTTACAAGTGAAACAACAATATTCCAAATTTTCAAGAAATTTCCAAAACCCATTTTTTTTTAAAGGGACCAATCCATTTTCAAAACTGCACCCCTTAAATAAGCCAAAACAACATATACCTAGTAATTTAACCCTATAAGTGCTTAACAGGAATTAATACAAAATGGAGGTGAAATTTTCAAATTTGATTTTATTTTACTAATATTTTCGTTTAGCCCTAGAATTTGCACATTCACAAGGGGTTAAAGGAGAAAACGCATCCCACAATTTGTTATGCAAGTTCTCCCGACTACCATAGTACCCCACTTGTGGGTATAAACTAATATATGGACGCACAGCGAGACGCAGAAGGGAAGGCGCGCCAAGGAGCTTTTAGAGGGCAGATCTGGCTGTGATCAGTTTCAGGAACCATGTCGCATTTACAAAGCCCTTGAGGTGTGAAAACAGTGGAAATCTCTAGAAAATGACCCCATTTTGAAAACCGCACCCCTCAAAGAATTTATCAAGTGTTGTAGTGAGCATTAGTAATCCCGAAGTGAATGTGTAAGCTGTGCGGAGTAAATTGGGTAAACCAAATCCTATTCTATTTTCCCACTAGCTCCTATGACACGGACGGGGAAGAGGGGCATTCTGGGAGATCAGCGCTGGTGTCTTCTCTCTCATAAGCTCTAAATATGGGGTGTCCCTGAAAACGCTCGCACGGCTTATACATTTCCTTTTAGTCACAACCACTTATGTCCTAATGATTTGGCGACTTTTAGGGTTTTTGTCTTCACATTGTACAAGCTAGATTTTTATTTTTATCTTCTGGCAATGTGGCCATATGAGGGCTTGGTGTTTGCGGTATTAGATGTACTTTTCAATGCCACCATTTTGGGGCCTGTAACTTATTGACTACATTTTATTAACTCTTTCTGGGTGGGATGTAAAGGGAAACATCAATTCTGGCATTGCTTTTTAGCATTTATTTTTTTTCCCGCGCAGCGTACAGCATAAGTAACATGTTACTTTTATTCTGTGGGTTGGTACAGTTACGGCGATACCTCATTTATATTTTTTAATGCGTTGCTATTTATGCAGAATAAAATTCAATTTAGGGAAAAAAATCAATTATTTTTGCATCGCCATCTTCTGAAAGGCATAACGTTTTTATTTTTCGCTAGACAGAGCTGGTTGAGGGCTTATTTTTTGCAGGAAGACCTCTTCTTTTTATTGGTACCATTTTGGTTTTCATCTGACCATTTGATTACTTTTTATTGAACATTTTTTAAGGGAAAGGTGGTGAATAATCTTTATTTTTTCGATTTTCTACGGTTTTTTTTTACGCCGTTCGCCATTCGGGTTAAATAATGTTTTAATTTTATTGTTCAGGTTATTACGGATGCGGCGATACCAAATATGTAATGTTTTTTTCTTTTTTTTTACATAATAAAACATTTTATATGGGGAAAAAGGGATTTTTGGGGCTTCATTTATTTCTAATTTATTTTAAACTTATTTAAAATTTTTAATTTTTTCTAACTTTTTTTTTCTGTCCCCATGGGGGATTGAAGCAGTAATAGGCTGATCACCGCTTCACTACATATACGCTGCAATACACGTGTTACACGTGTATTGCAGAGTATAGGAAGCTGTCAGCCTGTGTAGACGCACAGGCTGACAGCTTCCTTTACGGCAGGATCAACCAGGTGCGTGAAGGGGGTAAGTGATGGGGCAGACCCGGGGTCACTGATCAGACCCCGGGCTGCCCCCTACGAACACCGGCACCCCCCGAAACCGGCGTGGGGGGTGCCGATCGGCACCATAATACACTGAAACCCCGGAGGTGCCGGCGGTCATGTTGACCGCCGGCATATCAGGGGTTAACACCCGCGATCGGACCCGGTTCCGACCGCGGGTGTTACGGGGCATTGTCAGCCGTAACATACGGCTGTCACCCGCAGCGCACACAGGTTCTATGTGCGCACCATGCAGCCGCAGTAATAGTACGGCGGTTTGCGGGAAGCCCTTCCCGGCAGCGCCGTGCTATTACGGCGCATGTCGGGAAGGGGTTACTTTATACTGTGAACTGGTGACTCAGTAGGGGATAGGAATAACTTATACTATATTTCATATACGTCACAAAAGCCACTAAACAGTCAATTGTTAAGTTGGTGGGCATTGGTAGAAATCTGTAATGGATAATATTACAAGTTCATATTAAAGGAAACCTGTCATTCCCCCCCCCCCCCCCCTGGTCCATTTCTATATTTAAAACTGTGAATCGGACAGAATTGCTCACTGCTGCAAGTTCCTATTGTGTCTGGGTGTTTCAGGAAATACAGAAACTATTATAGGATGAAATGATGCTTTAATACTTAGGCTTCAGGTTGCAACTGACTTAAGTGCTTCACTTTAGATTCCATATTTTCTTGGTAAAGAGACTTTTTTTATATAAGGATTAAGATCCCCAGCAATGTCAGACATCTATCTTTAAAAAAGAAGATGTGGGATCACAAGAAATCAACAGCCCCTCATTGAATCAGACGCTGATCTTTTGTGATGATTGCTTCATCTTGTGCCTAAAACAGTCTTTTCTTGGCTACCCCAAGTGTTGACAGAGACAGATTCCTCTGATCATGCCCCCCTTCACAAAGCGTTTATCGGATGAAAGATCAAATGTATTCCGAGGTATGAAAGGTTCACCAAGGCCCAGCCTGGGGAAACAAGCACAGAGCCATGTCAGGTTGAGAACCTAACTCAAGCAATTCTACGTTATCGAGGTAGAAATGTTTTCCCTAAACACACCTCTGATATTTCTTAAAAAAACACTTCCATTTAAAGTCACATTGACAACATGGCAGGGCTTATGCTGGCATCCAAGAGAACATAATTAAAAAATAAAAGGGAAGTGACAGTTGCTTAGTCTAATCTCATTAGATCAGTCAGACAATTAGGTAGACAATAGCGCACTGAAAGCCATAGCCTAGCCCGGAACACTCAAATATAGGAGGTTCTGTTCAGAAATACTATAAAAAGCAATAGCAGAAAATCATAAATCTCTCACGTCAGACACAGATGTTCAAAAGTTGTTTTAGATGTGTTAGCTTTGTAAAGAAAGAAAATATTTTCTGAGAAGGTGCTGTGCACAGAATGATAAGTGAACCAAGATTATCTCAGTTCCATCTGCTTGGAAAACATACTTTCCAATCAAGAAGATATGTATCATAGGAGACGCCGAGGAAACATTGCTAACAAATACATTGTGTGCATAGAGGGAGAGATGTAGCAAATATGAACATGCTATGTACTGTGATGCAAACCTTAAACTCACAATGAACACATAACATTACAATGGAAATGTCAAGTTAAAGTCTGCAGCATTATGGCATGTAATATAACAAATGGCAAATTAAAGGGAGTCTGTCAGAAGTAAATTGTATTCCCTGTACCTTATAGAGATGATTCTATGGTTTCTAAATATGCCTGTAACGTCTGTACCTGATCAGGTCTCTGCGCCAACCCCCGCGCACACGCTGCGGCGCTGGAGGCGGGCTCAGATTGATTCTTTGCTTACAGTTTTTTGTTGCACTGTGTGAATACTGCTCTATTATCTATCCTCTGTAATTGAATTTCCACCACACCCATGTCCTGCACCTTGTTTTCCTTTGTTCATCAAATAGTTAATCTTAGCCTTGCCTGTGTGATTGACATTCTGTCTTCCAATCAAGTGTAGGGCAGGTCTTTGGCTTCCTATATAGATTGTAAGCACTCGCAGGCAGGGCCCTCTACCCCACTGTGCCAGTCACTGTTAGTTTTATATCTACCTGTATATTTTGTGTACTGTATGTAACCCCCAAATGTAAAGCACCCTGGAATTAATGTTGCTATATAAATAAACAATAATAATAATATACAAGTCATGAGCTCACACGTTTGCTGGCTATTGTAACTGTGTTCTTAGACTTTGTCTCTGCTAAGCTCCTCTTTCTGCTACTATTGTATTACTGACCTCTGAGCCTTGGCTTCCCCTGTGAGTACTCTTTTGGATTATGATTTTGCACTGCCTTATCTCTCTGGCTTTGACCCTTGGCTTCCTGACTCCTCTTCTGTGTTGTCTGTATTGTGTGTGTTCTGTCTCATCACCTATATATAGGACAGGCTTATCAACTAGTTGCCCTTTGCCACCTAGAGCAGTGAGGAAAGCAGGTAGGGGCAGCGGTGGGTTCAGCTTAGGGTTTACTGTCTTGTTGTTCCCCTTCTACCAGGGTTCACCAGCAGCTACTGTGGAATTGATCCTATAGCAATTCCCTTACAATGACGCTGTTATCGAGCATTGGCGTTCCAATTTGTCATGTAAATAGACATTTTATTCATATGAAAATTTTGGGAGAAACGCATCAACTACAATGAGCAGTGCAATACAATGTATAGGATGACACCTATGCTAGGTTCACACCTGCGTTCGGACTTCCGTTCTTTGGGTATGCTTGGGGACCCGAAAAACGTAAAATCCAATACGCTTAAAAAGCAGTTACTCACTGACCCCATAGACTATAATGTGGTTTGCCTGGTTTCACTTCACTTACATTAAAAATCCCTGTCTATGATGCTGGTAAAATTTATTTTTTCCTCTAGGCCTAAAGGATGTCCCCTTGTCATTATTATAGGCCTAGGTGTAAACAGATCAATAGAAAAATCTTTTTATACATTGTACTCCCCATAGCTTTTTTTTTTTTTTTTTTTTTTTTTTAACCCCAAATTTGGCACTGATCACTAAAGGTCCAGATACACCACATCCACTGCATTACCTATGTTCAGTCTAGAACTGATGTCTTCATAGCAGCTGATAAGATTAGTCTGATAGGACCAATTCCTCATATACCTGTGTGGCTTCCTCCCAGCTCACACTCTACAGCGCTATAGGCGCTGCTGGTCAGAAGGGCGTCAATGGCTAAGTGTCAGAAACGCCCTTCTGACTGTAAAGCGCTACGGTACCGGGACCGATAGCGCTTTACCTGGGGCACAGATCGGGAAAGCTGACAGTGCGCTGAATTCAGAGCACTGTCAGCTTTCCAGCAGTATATAAAACTGCCTGTGCCCAATCTGATGAAAGGTCCTCTTTAACTCTTTCTGGGTGGGATGTAAAAGGAAACATCAATTCTGGCATTGCTTTTTAGCATTTATTTTTTTTCCCATGCAGAGTACAGCAAAAGTAACATGTTACCTTTATTCTGCGGGTCGGTACGATTACGGCGATACCTCATTTATATGATTTTTTAATGCATTGCTATTTGTGCAGAATAAAATTCAATTTAGGGCATAAAATCAATTATTTTTGCATCGTCATCTTCTGAAAGGCATAACATTTTTATTTTTTGGTAGACAGAGCTGGTTAGGGTTTATTTTTTGTGGGATGACCTCTGCTTTATATTGGTACCATTTTGGTTTTCATCTGACTATTTGATAACTTTTTATTGAACATTTTGTAAGGGAAAGGTGGTGAATAATCATTATTTTGTGCGGTTTTCTACTTTTTTTTTTTTTTTATGACGTTCTCTGTTTGGGTTAGACAATGTTTTAATTTTATTGTTCAGGTTATTACGGACGCGGTGATACCAAATATGTGATTTTTTTTTCTATTTTTCTTTATTTTACATAAAACATTTTATATGGGGAAAAGGGATTTTTGGGGCTTTATTTCTAATTTATTTTAAACTTATTTAAACTTTATTTTTACTTTTTTATCACTTTTTTTTCTGTCCCCATGGGGTATTGAAGCAGTGATCTGCTGATCACTGCTTCACTAGATATATGCTGCAATACACGTGTTACATGTGTATTGCAGTGTAGAGAAAGCTGTCAGCCTGTGTAGACGCACAGGGCTGACAGCTTCCTATTGGGCAGGATCAACCAGGTACGTGGAGGGGGTAAGTGATGGGGCAGACCTGGGGTCACTGATCAGACTCCGGGCTGCCCCCTACAAACATCGGCACCCCCCGAAACCGTCGCAGGGGGTGCCAATCGACACCATAATATCCCGAAACACTTGCGATAGGACCCGGTTCCGACCACGGGTGTTACAGGGCATTGTCAGCCGTATGGTACGGCTGACACCCGCAGGGCGTGGTGCGCACACAGTTTGTGTGCGCACCATGCAGCCGGCGTAGAAGTACGGCGGTTTACGAGAAGTCCTTCCCGGCAGCGCCGTACTATTACTGCGGATGTCGGGAAGAGGTTAAGATGCTCTGCACTCAATCCCGGATTATGCAGGTGACATTTAATGGAGAATTTACATTTTCTCTAGTCATGTCTCCAGCAATTGCATTTTCTTGTGAAGAGAAGGCATTTAATAGATTTGCCTTTTCCTCATCCTCCTCCACCATCACTCCTAAATTATTTTTCATGGGACTCAGTCTCAGTTTTAGGTTTCTTGTTATGTATAAAATAAAAAAAAAAATATTTGGGGGTTATTCTTACGTTTCCGGACAACGAATCCGTCTCGATCTTTGCTACATTGCCATATCTAGCATATCCTCACTATGTCATATCCCTCATACACTTGAATTGCTTTACTTTATTCCTATTCTACATTTCTTTATTAACGGTTTTAACTCCTCTGCTCCTCCCTGTCATACTGTACACTAACAAAGAAGTCAACCCAGTTCTTAAGGAACTCAAACCCTCTCCTGAGAGGCCAATGTGACAGGTAGTATATTAGAAACTACCTTTGAAGTCCTTGCCTTGCGCAAGTCTGTACAATAATTTTTTTTACAGACATTCCAATTTTGTTATTAGTGCCAATGTGCACTATGACCTCTGGTTCTTCACCTTCCAATGATTTGCGAGCCTGATTCCCAATATGTGGAAACCAAATATCCAAAAGACAACAAACTGTTTGATATTCCCAGTCCTTGGGACAGAGTTCTTTATCTGTATACCTAATAACCAAATCTTCCACTATTATCACCTGTCTGGCCTTTCCTACACTCCTATTTCACTTCTTACTGGAGAAGACATTCCCCTGGTTATTAGAGGAAACATCCTGCTGCCACTACACTAGCCCCTGAGCTGATGTTCCCCTGACATTCACTCTCAGCCTGTCCATCCTGAACCTACATGCTTCCATACCCATCTGTCCCAGTGAGCGTCTTCTCAGCAAACTTTGGTATATATTGGAAAATGTAGACTAATATCAGTGGCATAACTAAAGTCTTGTGGGCCCCGGTACATTCTTTTGTCTGGCCCCCGTACCTCATCCCTACAGCAAATTCTTGATAGTGATGGTTAAGGGTGCTAAGGAGTTTAATCCACCTTAGTTTGGTTAGGGTAATCTGTGGGTCTCCTTGGCTTATGGGCCAGATGGAAGCTGCAATCTCAATACTGATGCCAGTGCTTATGGGCCCCCTAAGGTTCCTGGGCCTGGTGCAACTGCACCCTCTGAACTCCCTCAAGTTATGCCCCTGATTAAGATGTATTGGCACCAATCAAGTTCATTATACCTTTGGGAATAGGTGCGGGAAAATCATGTAAAAGATGGAAAAAGTTACTTCCAATTACGCTAAAGTCTCCAAAGCTAAAGTCACATTTAAGACGTGGTACACCTTAGACCTGGGGTGGGCAATTAATTTTCCCATGGGGTCACGTGAGAAATTGTAACAGTTCTAGAGGGCCATGCGCATAGCGGCAAATTTTGCTCCACCCACTTCTCCACTGACTCCGCCCATTCTCAATAATTTTTCCATGTGCCCCACAAAGTAGAATCCTCCTACAGTCACCCTAACATTATACACTCCCACATTATAATGTTCTCCTCCAAATGTCCCACAGTATTAAGTCCCCCCTGCCCCTAGTTCCCCCCTCTTGCTCACACATGCTGTCTCTTCTCTATTTATCATCCAGCAGCCTCCATTGCCGGCAGCTTGCATCAAGCACACGGTCCCGTGTGGCTCCGCCCACTAACGCGTCATAGCCTATGATGACATCACAGGTCCTTGAAAAAACTCCAACTAGCTATGCGGGCCAGATAGAAGCAGTCAGAGTGCTGGACGTGACCCTCGGGCTGGACATTGCCCAGGTCTGCCTTAGACAATAAAGACTCACTCTCTCACACTTGCTGAGCTGCTTGTTTTAAATAATTTTATGCCAAATGAACTGCTCGTGTACTGCAAGTATGTGATCTGATAGTAAACCCAATAGTAATGGCATAAGAAAAAAAATACTGAGAATTTTGAAGCCATAGACAGTTCGTTTTCTTTCTTGATACTAAAGAAAACTCAATTTAATACAGTACACAGTAAAATCACTTTCATTTACAGTAACTGCAAAAAAGACAAGATGTTTTAATCTTCCAAATCTTCCCCGGCAGTCCTATAACCACTGAACACACCATTAATGAGTGAGAACGTTCAAATGTTCTAGTACTCCTCAGCTTCATAACTACGAGTGTCAGTGAGGGAGATGTGATAATGTAACAAAGGTTTACAATACTAACACGTACTATGGGAACTCTTGGAAATTACTTATTTCTGAGCTAATGCTTCCATGCCTTGTGTCAAATCCATTTGCAAGACTATTTTATTTTGCACTATTTCGGTATGAAAACACTGTCAAGTGCTAGTAATATTATTGCTCTAAACCGCACAATTAAATCACTGGAAGCTAACCCTGCTAAATGCAAACCTTAAATAAGTCAACCCTTATTGGGAACATCTAAAGATTATTGTAAAAGAGTACTATTATGTAACAAAAACATTTTACATTATGTAGAGGTTTGCAGGCTCAAAGTAAGCTTTAGCATTGTAAACACATTCATTCTATTAAATGAATTGTGCTGAATCTGCAAAATCTACAAAAATGAACAAGAGTTTCTTAAGATACATTTTTGTCAAGGTGTATAAACACATAAGCCAATTAATGGCGACTGCCAGGGGTGTAACTTGAGGGGGTGCAGAGGGTGCAGTCGCACCGGGGCCCAGGAGCCTTAGGGGGCCCATAAGCACTGGCATCAGTATTGATATTGCAGGGAAAATAATAACACGCTCCTACAACAGACCATAAATATAGCATGGAAGGAGTGACATCATACATATTAAACCGATATACAATACCAGTGTACAGTTGAAGAATAAGAACAACTGCACACCACATGAGTAAGTACGACTCTTTCCGTCAACAAATCAAGGTCGCTTCAACAGGATCTGAGAGCCAGGCACTAAGAAAGGGAGGGAAGGAAGGGGGAGGGAGGATCTGAGAAAACAGTAAAATAACAACCACAACAACATAATAGAAATAACACTTATCTACGTCCAACTCAGCTTCACAGCATATAAAATTTAAATCTCGGTCAAGAGACTAAGGAGGTGCCCAGCGGTACAGTCACCACTAACTCAATTAAGAAAAGCTGCTATCAGGGAGCTCCACAGGAAGGAGGCAGCATCTGGGGTTGGGAGTTCCTTTTGTTCCTTACATAAGAAGACCAAAGAGTCCATTTGGTCTGAAATTTTGAAAAAGTGTGCCCTTTACTGGCCAGCATACGCTCCAGTATAAAAGTGAAGTTGACATGGTGGAACAACTCGTTTACAGTCAAACATAATGCTGATTTCCATTGTCGGGCAACCATGGACCTAGCCGCTAGGATTATTTGGCCCAAGACAACCTGTGTACCCGTTGGAAAAGAGCCAGGATCCAAGAAACACAGCGCTAATCCTGGGGAGGGATGAATAGGGAGACCAACAATGGAAGACATGAACTGAAACACTGCTACCCAAAATGCCTGAATTGGGGGACACTCCCACCACATATGAATAAATGAGCCTACACGACTGCAGCCCCCCAACATAGCCTTGAGGTAGAGGAATTCATATGAGTCAACTGAACAGGAGTCCTATACCTGTGTAGCATAATTTTTTGCGCCGTCTCCCAATGGGAAGCACCCCTGGACACCTTAACAAATCTAAAGGCCTCATGCCACTCCATCAGGGGAATGGTTCTGGCTAGGTCAGCTTCCCAACGCAACAGGCAAAGGGGTTTGACCTGCGTAGATGGAGTCGAGAGAAAACTATAGAATGCAGAGGTGCCACCTCGGGCAGGAGGAGACTGTCTCTATAACCGAAAGGCTAGTCTTGGAAAAATAAGTCTTGAGGTTAGAAGGTAGAAGGTGCCGAATTTGGAGGTACTTAAAAAAATAATTGCTAGGGAGATCAAACTCAGTACACAACATAGCGAAAGATTTGAGGTAGTCATTTTCATATAATTGTGAAATCCTATAGAGACCTCTATCAATCCAACCACGGACTTTCAGATGGGGAAGGAATACGGTCATGTAAAGCAGAGGCATTTTTATCAAGGGGACCAGGTCCTCAATGTCAGTGTCTGACAGGAGATATCTCCAAGCCCAAGTAGAGGCTTTAATGCTCAACAGAAGGGCCTGGATACAGGAAGGACCGGCGTCCCTGGAGTGAAGAAGACTCATGAGCGGGGCTTCCAACAACGTTTCCTCTGTCTCTGCCCATCTCCAATCAGATGACTCAGCCCAGCTAACTTTGAGCTGTTCTAGGTCCGTTGCTGCATAATATTTTTTAAGATCTGGGACTCCCGCTCCCCCACAAGACCAGGGCCTGTGCATGACATGGAGGCGGATTCTGGACCTTTTACCCTCCCAAATAAAGTGAGATAAAATACACTGGAGTTTCGTTAAGTAGGAGTCAGGAAGGGGGATTGCCACCGTTCGAAACATGTACAATATCAGGGGCAATGGCATCATTTTGATAATGGCTATTTGGCTTGCTCAAGTCAACATGGGTTTGGAGAATAATGCCAGAAGGGAAGATGCCTTATTCAAAAGTGGGACATAGTTCACAGAGTACAAATGCTCTGGACAGTCAGAGTAATACCCAAATATGTGACACTGTCTCCTTTCCATTGATAGGGAAAGTCGTGGCAGAGGTCCCCCCCCCCCCCCCCGTAGGGAGGGGGGCACTACAATAGGCAGGATCTGGGATTTAGTGGGGTTCACCTTGTAATAGGATATTCTCCCAAAAAGTTCCAGGACATTCGTAGCAGCACGCAGGGAGGGACCAGGAGAGGACAACGCTAAAATGACGTCATCCACGTACAAACCAATTTTGTGTTCTTTGCGGCCAACGGAGACACCCTCAATGCGATTATCAGTAGAGATGAGCGAACACTGTTCGGATCAGCCAATCTGAACAGCACGCTCCCATAGAAATTAATGGAAGCACGCTGTTCGGATCGGCTGATCCGAACAGTGTTCGCTCATCTCTAATTATCAGATCTAATATACTCTGCCAGCGGTTCCATCACCAAAGCGAATATGATAGGAAGGGTAACAATAGTAGTGGCGAGTTTGTGTGTCAGAATCAATGCCGCGTTACATTGTGTGCACGGGCCCTACATCTTTAAATAAAGGTCCACAGTAGAGGTGAGGCAAAAGTGTTTGTTTTTTTTCTCACCTCCGCTAGGCCTCCACTTATTAGAGGAGACCCCAGTGTATAATAGATTTTTATGGGTGACGGACCCCAAAAGTTTTGAGTTTGAGTAAACCCAAAATGTTTGGAAATTTAGGATCGAATCCAGTTCTAAACAAATTGGTTCGCTCATCCCTAGTGCTCAACATGAGTTACCTCTCATTGCTACACCCCAGGTTAACATACATTCAAATTGTGGTCCTTGAAATGGTACTACTCTTTAAATCTTAGTCCTCACTATGGTCGCACTCTTTTTTTTTTTTTTTGGCTCCCCTCTCATTTCTAAAACTCAACAGAGCTCCTCTTCATTTTTCCCCCTCGGAGTCAGTCTGCAGCTGTTTTTCTTTTGAATGATTTGGAAAAATAAAATATATAATTATAACATTGGTATACATTTTTTTTTAATAAACACAAAATTTAACACCGGTCATGTGTACCGGCCCATAGAAACGAATGGGTCAATGTGCTATCCGTGAAATACACCGATAGCACACTGACCACTGGTCATCTGCAAGGGGCTTTAGATTTCTTTTCACACCTGACATATCCTCGACCAATGAACAAAAATTTATTTGAAAAAAAATGAAGCATATCAAAAACCTACAGGTAAACTAGATATTGAAATATTACTTAGGTGCATTGTTAAACAGCCACTTGCATACAATCAATTCTCTCCTTAGTAAGGGCGGGTTCACACCTGCACCTGGTTTCAGGTTTCCGTCTTCTGCCTGAGAAACTGGACAGGAAATGGAAACCGGGAGTCAGTTTTCAAACCCATTCATTTGTGTCCGCCTGTGAGCGTCTTCTGGTCTCCGCAGCAAAACTATTTTTTTTTTAACCGGACACGAAGTTGGACATGCAGGACTTTGTATCCGGTTAAAAAAAAAACAAAAAACCATTTTCGCCACGGAGACCAGAAGACACTCATGGGCGGACACAGACTGCCGGGTTTCCGTCTCCTGTCGCAGAAGACTGAAACCCACAAAGCAGAGATGTGAACCCGCCCCTATAAGTCTTACTTATATGTACATTGCATGTTGTTGGAGGGAAATCCCTGGCTATCAGCGCAATCTACGGTGGCAACCATTATTTTTACATTTGAGCTATAGAAGAAGCCAGGAGGGAATTTTGGATTTACCTTTAAATGAAAAAGGATTAATCAATTCTGTAAAGCCATTCATTTCCATGTTTCTATAAAAGCAAAGCATTGATAAAAGACGACGTAACCGTAACGCTGCCTGTACTACTTTTTTTTTTTTTTTTTTTTTTTTTAACATGGACTAATTTTCGTAGCCCGTCGCCTTTGGCAAAGACCATTGTATTTTTTTTTATTTTTTTTTTTTTTTTTACTTTGATATAACATTTCAGGAAAAAAAATTAAAACATGCCCAAAGAATAAAAAAATCAAGGACATAAAGAAGTGATTAGTTTAATAATTATGTTCCGAGTTTTACAAAGTACTTGAGGGCATTCAGTTAATGAGATCAATTGGATCACTGATTGATTTCAACCATTCTAATCTACATTAACTTCAGCATTTCAAGTGGAGAATCATTCAGATAAAATACCGTCGTTCTATTAGCTACATGAAAAAAAAAAAAATCTTTGAAAACTGGCATAATTAATATACTAACTAGAAAGAGAAAGTTTTACAAGTAAGTAAATTAAAGTAGCAGAAGTGAAGTGTAATGAACTGGAAAATGGTAACGCTGTGCTTTCCTGAATAATTGTATGTTTACTAATGCTCCAGGGGGCTTATGAGTGGGGTCATATATTCCGCCCCTACAGAACGGAGAAAAATAAGCAATACGCCGGTATCATACGGAGTGGAAATGTTAGGTGCAGATATAGCAATGCATTGGGTTAAAACTAGCAAGAACTAATAGTAGATTTTATTTTTTTTCTGTAGCTCGCTGGTAAGGTTTTTGTATCGTAGGATACTTGAGTGCTAGAGCTGCGTCCTATTGCTGAAGGCAGGCAATGAATTGTATCAAGAGATGAGCGAACAGTAAAATATTTGATATTCGTTACTCGTTTCGAATAGCTGCTCGATATTCGACCGAATATCAAACCCCATTGTAGTCTATGGGGAAAAATGCTTTGTTTCAGGGGAACCCACCATTCAAATCAGGAGGGTCACCAAGTCCACTATGACACCTCTGCAAATGATGATAACACCTCTGGAATGCAACTGGGACAGCAGGGGAAGCATGTCTGGGGGCATCTAACAAGCCCAAGTCAGTTTTACCCCACCATCACAGCCTAACAACTACACACTTTCCACACTCAAAAAAACCACTATGAAAGTGGAAAAATACCTGGAAACCTTCTTTCTTCCCCAAATGGATAGACAGTAACCCCAATTTAAGCTAAAGAAACATTACCAAGAATCCCTCATCACCATCAGGGATAACGCATTGTACACTGAGGAGTAGGGCATAGGAGCAGAACCATTCCAGCAGGATAGTCAGTGTACACTTCTGTCCACTTCACAGCATATATTGATGGAGGAAGAGGAGGATAACGAAGTGGCAGATGATTTCGGAGGCTAGCGGCACCCCCTGGCCAAACTACCGCCACTGAGGTGCCTAGTGTCACCAGTTACATGAAAAATTTACTGCGGTTTGCACACTTTGCAAGTCTAAACTAAGTAGGGGCTCTGAAAAGAGCAACCTCGCCACCTTTTGCATGCCCTGTCATTTGGAAAGCAAGCCCTGGGCTCAGTGGGAGAGAGCAAATGCAAGACCATCGTCGCCCAGCGTTGCCGACACTGCCTCTTCCACAGTTTACAGTGCTAGTGCTGAAGTCCAGACCACCAGCCTGGACACCTACACATCTGTCTCTGACACATTGGGGAGTTCACCCTCATCCACCCTTTTGGCCTGCACCATCATGCGCCTCTTCCCATCCACTCCCCATCTCCCAGGCGTTTCATTGCAGGCAGAAGTACAGCACAAGCCACCCACATGCCCAAGCCTTTAACTGCCTCATCTAATAACTGCTGGCCCTGGAGATGTTGGCGTATATGCTTCTGGATACTCAGGCCTTCCATCACCAGATGGCAGCTGTGGCACCTCCCTATGCTGGGCCTAGCCGTTACTACTTCTCTTGGTGTGCTGTGCCTGCCTTGCACCTGCACGTGTCCCATAACATCAGTCAGGCTCAGAGTCCCGCGCTTTGCTGCAAGGTCCACTTGACCACCGACACATCAACAAGTGCCTGCGGTCAGGGATGCTGCTTATCTTTAATGACAGGCCGGGTGAATGTAGTGGAGTCTGGGCCTGGGGTGCAAACTGGGGTGGCCTATCTGCTCTCCCAGCCCAAAATTCATGGCAGGGGTTCTCTGAAAGCCTACTCCTGCATTGCAACCTCGACCTCAACTACGAGCAGGAAACGCTGTACCACTGGTGTGGGGAGATGTCAGCAGGCCGTGCTGAAGCTCATCAGCTTGGGGGACAGACAGCACACTGCCTCCGAGGTCAGGGATGCCATCTTGTATGATATGGCAATATGGTTTTCCCCGCTGCACCTGGGCCCAAGCATGTTTGCGTATGTGATAATGGCTGGTACCTGGTAGCAGATCTGGAGCTTGCCAGACTCAAACACGGTCCACACATGGCCCATGTTTTCAACTTGTTGGTGCAAAGGTTCTTTGAAACCTACACCATTGTGCCTGATATACTGGTCGAAGTGCGGCCATTTTCATAAGTGAAAAGTAGCCTCTGCTAGGCTGAAAACATTCAAAGCACACTCCTGTCACCTCCGCGCCGTTGGCTGGCAGAGGAAGATGATGGGGGTGAAGTGGCATTTCATGTCACTGTCCCACACGAGGCATGAGGGTGCAGTTCAGTGCATCCCATTGCTTCAGCACGGATGGTGTGAAATGGAGGAAATGGAAAGTGACCCTTACAGTTGGGGGCAGCGAAGTCATGCCAAGTAACAGTGGCACACATGGCTGACTTCAAGTTGGGTTGCTTCTCAAGAGACAAAGGCATACTTCACATCATGGAGAGCAAACAATACTGGATTGAACAAAAATTGGATTCAGTGTACATAGCCTGACTGAATTTCTGTCTCTCCCACCTAGGTTTTGGGGTACACACCATGAAAAACTGGATTGAGCGTACATAGCCTGACTGAATTTATGTCTCTCCTTCCTAAGTTTTGGGGTACACACTGTGAAAAACTGGATTGAGCGTACATAGCCTGACTGATTTTCGGTGTCTCCAACCTAGGTTTTGGGGGTACATACCCTGAATATCTGGATTGAGCGTACATAGGTGGACCTAATTGCTCTGTATCCCTGTTTTGGGGTTACACACTACCTGAAAACCTGGTTTGCATGTATATAGCAAGAAGTAACTGCTGTGGATTCCTGTTATTTTGTGGGGGGGACCCCTAATAAAAGCTGGTTTGGACGTATATAGCAGGAGGTAACTGCTCTGTATTCCACCAAATTTCTGTATGTGGGGGGGCACCCCAAAGAAAAGCTGGTCTGCACGTATATAGCAAGTAGTAACTGCTGTGGATTCCTGCTATTTTGTGTGGGGGGGGACACCCCTACTAAAAGCTGGTTTGCACGTATATAGCAACAAGTAACGGTTCTGTATCCCTGTTTTCCACCGTCCATGGAAAGCTCCACTCCTCTCCCTGCAGTGTATAGCTCTAAGAGCTGTTGTTTTTCTTCTTCTTTAGTTCTTCCCTGCCAATCTCAAGCTAATGCCTATCTAGCCCTCAGCAGATATGTCTCTATTTCTATCTCTCACCGCAAAATGACACGAATATGGCGGCGGCCATTCTTATGAATGGGAGGTCACATGTTTTCGGCAGCCAGTGATTTTTTTCAATTTTTTCACTGCCTCCATTGTCGTAGTTCCTGTCCCACCTCCCCAGCACAGTTATTGGTGCAAAAAATGCGTCAGGGAAGGTGGGAGGGGATATGAATTTTTGCTGCATATGCCATGTGGTATTCGATTGGGAACTAATACATTGAACGGCCTGATATTCGATCGAATACCTATTTGATCTAACGGTGTTTGCTCATCTCTAGTTGTATCACTTTGCAGCTAAAATCTTCAAAACTGTATAGGCATTCACCAAAGCATAGTGGTGGGGGGTTGTGTGCATAAAGATGCAGCAATGAAGTACAGCCTACGGTCTCGTTCACATCTGTGTTGGTATTCCATCCGGAGAAGTCCGCATGAATACCCTCCAAACGGAATACCGAACGCAACTGCAAGCGGTGTTCCAGTGAAAGCACAAGGATCCCATAGTCTATAATGCGGTCCGTGTGCTTGCCACCAGATCTCCGCAGGGATCATACAGATAGGAAAGTAGTTAATCTAAGTTCCTGTCCGCATGATTCGTGCGGGCAGTGCGCGGCCAGCACTCGGATCCCATTATAGTCTATGGAGTCTGTGTGCTTTTACTGCACACCACTTGCAGTTGCATCCAGTATTCCATTTGTGGTGTCCCCATGCGGACTCCCTGAAAGGAATACTGAATGCAAATCTGAACAAAGGGTAAGCTCTCATTCTCGTGACCGAGTATCACCCATAAAACTCAGTACATGTGTTCGCTGGATTGAAGGACTCCTAGCATTACAGTTACAGGTAGTCCTCGACTTATGATGTTGATCTTTTCTTGCGCGGCGTCGTAAACCAAATTTCGACGTAAGTCGGAAACCTACCATACCGACGCCGCGTAGGAACGGATCAACGTGATTTAGTGTGCAGCGGCTCGGAACTACCCCCCCCCCTTTAAAATAAAACCCTGAAACAGAATGTGAAACTTACCGTACAGTGCAGGGTGGGCGGGCGGGCATTCAGGCCTCCTCTTCCTCCGATGTTCCGTCCTCCTCCTCCGGTGCTCGCAAACTGATAATGGCCTGGGCGCATGCGCAGTAGCCATAATAGAAGCATTATGATACTGCGCATGCGCCCAGGCCATTATCAGTTCGCGAGCGCCAGAGGAAGTGGTCAGGACATCGGAGGAAGAGGAGGCCTGAATGCCCGCCCGCCCACCCTGCACCGTTCGGTAAGTTTCACATTGTGTTTCAGGGTTTTATTTTACAAGCTCACTTGTAACAGCAAGCTGCCAGCTCTCTTCCGATGAGCAAGGACGAGCCTGCTGCAGAACCAGCATTGATTTGCCGCAGGCTAGTCCTTGCTAGCTGGGAGTGCTGGCAGTTTTCTGTTACAAGGGAGCTGTCGTAACCACGAAACGTCGTAACCCGAGACCATCGGAACCCGAGGACTACCTGTATCTATGCAGCTATACATCTCTGCATCCCAGAGACTGATTATAGTGAATCCACACTCAGTCTTGTGAATACAGGGTAAGGCCAGTTGCAGACGACCATGTTGCAACAGGCCGGCCTTCAATTAAAAGCATGGCGGGATACAGGGATGTTCCCCATGTGCCACCCGTGCACGAGAAGTGCTTCTGCAGCCACAAAATAGGACCTGTTCTATATTTTGTGGCCCAGACTATCAACCCTGTGAAATTCACGGTCATGTGTAGGGGCCCATAGAAAAGAATGGGTCCGTGTGCTGTCCGTGAAATATACAATTAGTACACTGATCACAGCCACAGTCATCTGTAAGGAGACTTAATCCATGTTTTTTCAAGGAGAGCTCTCCACCCTGTTTATTTGCAAGTGGTATACTGTTCATCTCTTTTTCAGATCTATGAAAAGCAGGTCAATATTTTATTTGTTCATTTTTCTTTATTTTGTATGTCTCTGGTTCCACAAAAAAACACAGTGATGCAGATGTCATATTTAGTGATGCAAGTGTGAAAAAAAACATATGTTTCTGTTATTTTGTAGACCTACAGTCTGCAAAAAACATGGACATTTCATTAAACAGATCAAAATGGGTACATATGCTAATGTGCTGCAAACTTGCAATGTGTGCATGGAATAGCTAACATATGAGTTTAAATGGGGTTTTAATGCAACCAGATATTATTGTTACAAACAATAACTTTACTTTAGTTTTTTTTTTCAGGGGATATATATTGATAGCCTATGTTTAGGTAGGTTATCAGCAACTGATCGTGGGGGGCAACACCTGGTAACCCCACTGATCAGTTGCTTGAAGAGATAATACAATTCATATGACCAAGCACAGCATTGTACAGTGTATAGTGACTTTTCATGGTAAAAGTCATGCCCCGGCCTAATACTACTGCACAAGTCCTGCCATCCCTCAACTACACCCCTAATTCTGTGGGTAACCAATCTAATTTATGAGGGTGCATGACATCCCAATTGTCTTATAGGTCTGTAATTGTGCTCTTACATTAAAGATAAAGCAATGTTATTCCTTTGCCGGGATATAACAGTTCAATATCTTTCAATACATGCAAATTTACACAACCAATCAGTAAGTTATAAAGTTTTTTTCACAGCATAGACCATACAATAAATCTTCTATATAGTTTGCAATGAAGATATAGTAAACAAGATTTACATAATTCATAATAATGGCAAGCATTTTAGTTTTCCATCAAACTATTGGTTAAGAAATCAAAAAATACTAACCGAATGAAAGCCAGGTTATTGCAAGCCACCTTACATCCCGGCTTCCTCCAACACATGTTCACATTTGCCTTGCCTGAGAGTTTGAGACAGGTGAAAATCAGATGGCAGGTGATTAATCAAATAGTTAACTCCACCAGTGCTGGACAGAAGCAACATCATCACAATTCTTACATATGGCTCTGTTCACATGCTGCAGTAGCATTCCAAAAACTTATACTTGTATTTCCAAAAGTTGGAAGTTTTCAGATGTGGTAATTGCATTTTAGGGTGTTGCTATTTGATGTCTACAAAGCCAGTAAGGCTTAGGCCTCACATAGCAAGCTGTAGCAAAAAAGTCAGCAGCAAAAAGGCATCACATTTTTTCCATAGCGTTTTTCACGGAAAGTTGGACTTTCCATAGGTATAATTGACATATTACGATTTTCAGAAATGCAAGTGTTTTTAAATTGCAGCCTTTCCACTGCTAATTTTTTTCTGCAATGTGGGACTCCGGTCTTGGATGGGATTTCAACAAATCCAATTCACAGACTACAAAAAAAAAAAAAAATTCAAAGCAAAGTGTTATGAGCTGTGAGATTGGAATTCACAGCATGTCTATTATTGCTACAGATTCTGTAGCCTTAGGAGTTAAACCTGTAGCAAAATCCCGCTGCAACAAACACAAACTAAGGGTTGGTTCACACTAGCGCTTGTGTTGCATCCGCAAGGAGTCTGCATGGAGACCCCCCTGGGTGGAATGCAATCGCAATTGCAAGCGATGTGCTTGCAAAGCACATGGAGCCCATAGACTATAATGGGCTCCTTGTGCTTGCCGCGCACTGCCCGCACAAATGAATTGTGCGGGCAGTGCGCAGCAAGCACACAGAGCCCATTATAGTCTATGGGCTCCGTGTGCTTAACTGCACAGCGATTGCATTAGCGTTGGTATTCTGTTCGGGGGGGGGGGGGGTGTCTCCGTGCGGACTCCTTGCGGACGCAACACAAGCGCTAGTGTGAACCAACCCTAAGGGAGCCTTCACACGGAGTATACGCTCCGCTCATTCTGAATGTAAAATTCATTCAGAATGAGCACATAAAAACCAGCTCCCATTGACTTGAATGGGTGCCGGCATACGTGCGCATCACATTGAAAGCAATAGGGAAAAAAGCCTCCCATTGATTTCAATGGGTAGCGCTCATATGCCGGCATATTCAAGTCAATGGGAGATGTTTTTTACGTGCTCATTCTGAATGACTTTTACGTTCAGAATGAGCGGAGCGTATACTCCATGTGAAGGCTCCCTTAGGCTGCGTTCACATGTAGATTTATAGTCAGGATTTTGAGGCCAAATTCTGAAATCAATGGGAGCTCGTCAGTTCTTTTTTCCGGGAGCTGTTTGTTCTGGTTCCCGGGAAAAAAGAAGCGACATGCTCATGCGAATCCGCCTGAAGACACTCTCTCCTCCTGACTAGGCCCATTCATTGGCCCTAATCCGGATTGGAGTGCGAGACTGGATGCCTTTACACTGCACCGGCATTGAGTCGCAGCTACTAGTTTTTTGGCCTCTGCCTCAGTTTCTGGATCAAAAAACACCATGTGAACCCAGCCTAACTCAGGGTAAGGTCCAACATAGTAAGCCACAGCAAAAAAAAAGTGCTGTGGAAAAAAAAACAAAAACGTGGAAACACATAGTGTTTTTCACAGAAGCTCCGTAGAGTTTTCCTCTGTGTACTTTCTGCCTCTATTATACCCATACAGAAAAAGCCAGCGCTTCCATAGGTATAATTGACATGCTGCGATTTACAAAAACACAACGGTTTTTGAAATTACAGCATTTCCACTGCAGGTAGTTTTCTACAATGTGTGGATGGGATAATTCCATATATAATCCCATCCACTTTGTAGATACTGTAAAACACAGTGTTTTTGCAACATGGGGACCCAGCCGAAGCGGCAAATAAATAAATATTGCCATAAAATGGGCAACATATTAACCACTTTGTCACTGGCTTTTTTCCCTACTCCATGGCTGCACTTATTTTTGTCTTTTGTTCACGCAGATTTGGCAGCTATAACATTTTTTTCTTGTTTTCATTTCAAATAATTTGTGTCTCTTTTTATATTGATAAACAGGGCTTTATTCTTATGTTATTTTTATTTTCACATTATTATTTTTTTTTCAAATATCTGGGGAAAAAGTGTTTGTGGTTTTATGTATATGTGTGTGGGGGGGGATCTGTTCTATTTTTTTTTTTTTACACACTGCGCTCCCCATAAGAATATAAAAGACCATTGGATATATTTTAGAATTACATTTGCTTTTGCTAATCTTACCTGTATCTGGGTCTCATACATAAGTGACTGATGCAGTTTCCTGGCACCCAGAAATCACATAACTACCAGACCATGAGAGGGGAACATCATATTTACTAAGTACTGTAAATACACAGATCAGAAAGTCACGGGCAGTAAGGGTAGCCGCGACTGAAAGTTGATGCATTGCACCGGCATCCAGTTGCGCACTCCGCTCTGGATTAGGCCCAATGAATCGGCCTAGCCTGGAGGAGGGAGTGTTTCCAGGCCGAATTGCAAGCGAAACAGCCTGAAAAATGAGCATCATTGATTTCAATGGGAGCCATCTTTTTGGTCAGGATTTTGAGGCGGATATGGCCTCAAAATCCTGAACAAAATACTCCACAAAAAGATACGCGTTAAAAAAAAAGCCATTGAACTCAATGGCTAGCTACCTTTTACACGTGTATTTTTACACATGTAAAATGGACAAAATGCATGGAGCATAACTCCGTGTGAAGGCACCCTAAGGGTCTATTCACATGGAGGAAAATGGTGAGGAATAAAGATGAGCGAGTACTGTTCGGATCAGCCGATCCGAATAGCACGCTCGCATAGAAATGAATGGACGTAGCCGGCACGCGGGGGGTTAAGTGGCCGGCCGCCATCAAAGCGGAAGTACCAGGTGCATCCATTCATTTCTATGGAGCGTGCTGTTCGGATCGGCTGATCCGAACAGTACTCGCTCATCTCTAGTGAGGAATTTGGTATGGAATTTTCCACGCTGAAAAAAAAGCCTCTCATTGATTTCAATGGGTTCTGCTAGGATCCCCTCGGTCATAAGGGGGCATTCACACTGAGTAACTCCGGGCGTGTATCACAACCGGACACGCCGGCATTACGGCAGACTGCCGAACACTTCCCATTCACTTCAATGGGAGCGCTCGTAAACGGCGCTGATACACACCCAGCGTTACTCCGTGTGAATGCCCCCTAACAGTGGATATCAGAGTGCCATGAGCTCTTGATCTGACAAAGACAGCAATTTACTCTTAAAATCTATTAGCTGTTACTAGCTTGAAAAGAAGTCAACTACAATATAGTTTTATTAAAGCATACCTCCAGTTATAAACAAAAATGAAAAATGAATAGTGCATTTGAATATATGAAAATGTGTAATATATCTTTTTAAGGAGATCTGTTTCCTTCCCCACTTATTAGGAGGTTTGCTTGCTCACATTATATTCTATATTCATCCTACTTAGAGATGAGCGAACAGTAAAATGTTCGATATTCGATATTTGTTTTGAATAGCCGCTCAATATTCGACTATTTGATCGAATATCGAATCCCATTATAGTCTATGGGGAAAAATGGTTCACTACAGGGGATCCTATCATTCGACTCAGGAGAGTCACCAAGTCCACTATCACACCCCAGGAAATGATGCCAACACCCTGGAATGGAACTGGGACAGTGGGGGAAGCATGTCTGGGCGCATCAAGTATCTTTATTATCCCTGTCAGCTTGCGATATGCTGGAGCTGACTTTTTCCTATAGGAATGCATTGACCAGCGTTGATTGGCCAGTGTACAGCATCTGGAGGAGGCGGAGTCTAAAATTGATCCACAGCAGTTTCCATTCTGGTCCGATTTTAGACTCCGCCTCCTCCGGCAGAACCAGCGTTGATTGGCCGAATGCTGTACACTGGCCAATCAACGCTGGTCAATGCATTCCTATGGCGAGATGAAGCAGAGCTGGCCGTGCAATCAGCTCGGCTACTCCAGACACCGGAGATGAAGCAGAACTCAGCTCTGCTACACCCAACAATCCCTCCAACTATTCCTCCTATCACACACACAGCTCTGCACTACTGCCAACCATCCCTCCAGCTACTCCTCCTGTCACACACATCTCTGGTGTAACAGAGCTCAGCGCACACTCAGTTCTGCCATATCTCTACACTCTGTTTTTAGAAATGTAGCAGACCTGAGTGTGCGCTGAGCTCTGCTACACCAGAAATGTGTGTGACAGGAGGAGTAGATGGAGGGATGGTTGGCAGTAGTGCAGAGCTGATACACCAGAGCTGTAGCAGAGCTGGCCGATGAAGCAGTCCGATGCAGCAAAGCTGAATGTGTTAGCTCTGCTGCATCAGACTGCTACATCGGCCAGCTCTGCTACATCTGCCCATGCGCTCAACTCAACTACTCCGGAGATGAAGCCAAGCAGAGCGCACACCCAGCTCTGCTTCATCTGTGATGTAGCAGTGTCCGATGTAGCAGTCCGATGCAGCAAAGCTGAGTGTGTAGTATTGGACACTACTACATCAGAGATGAAGCAGAGCTGGAATTTTAAAGACGATCCTATTCACTACACAGCATGTAGTCCAAAAATTGTTTCAATTTTTGGACCTTACGCTGTGTAGTGATTAACCCCCTCCCCCCACCGGTGTCCGCTTACCTGCAGCTCCCTGTTCTTCTTGGTACAGTCCGGTCCTCTGTCTGGTCTTCAGAGCACCCTGCCAGCCTCTCCCCCCGACTAGTATAGAGAAGGCGGGGCTTAGGAGAGTGTAGGCGGATACTGGGAGGGGAGACGTGAGTGATGCACTCACGTCTCCCCGCCCACACTCTCCAGCTGCACAAAGCCCTGCTTATTCCCTGCATCTCTACAATAGTAGTCTAGGGAGGCGGGGCGCTCTGAAGAGGACAGAGGACCCTGCCTTCCTAGACTAGTATTGTAGAGATGCAATGTGACTGGAGAGTGTAGGCGGGGAGACGTGAGTTTATCACTCATGTCTCCCCTCCCAGTACCCGCCCACACTCTCCTAAGCCCCACCTTCTCCATAATACTAGTCTCGGGAGGTGGGGGCAAGGCGCTCTGAAGACATGTGGACAGAGGACCGGACCAAGAAGAGGAGCTGGGAGCTGCAACTATGTAGGTAAGTGGACAACGTTGGGGGGGTTAATCACTACACAGCGTGGGGTCCAAAGATTGAAACTATTTTTGGACTACATGCCTTGTAGTGAATAGGATCGTTTTTAAAATCCAATCTCCGAATGATCGGAAATTGGATTTTAAAAACGATCCTGAAACATCAAGATCGGCTCAACCCTAAGTGCTGGCCGATGTAGCAGTGGACGATGTAGCAGTCCGATGCAGCAGAGCTGGACCTGCTACACACTCAGCTCTGCTGCATCAGACTGCTACATCGGACACTGCTACATCGGTAGAGCTGAGTGTGTAGCAGGTTCAGCTGTGCTTCATCTCGGCATAGGAATGCATTGACCAGCATTGATTGGCTGAATGCCGTACTTCTGTATGGCATTCAGCCAATCGACACTGGTCAATACATTCCTATGGGAAAAAGTCAGCTTGCGCATATCGCAAGCTGACAGGGATCCCAACGAGATGGAGCCCAAAGAGCTGGGTGAGTAACATTCCCCCCTAAATAAAGGTAATCCCTAGCTATCCCTGCCTGTACATCTGTCCCTGTCTCACAGTCACATAGTTCACAGTCCCAAATTAGTCAAATGTTAAATCCACCATTCATCTAAATTAGAGGTCACCTGATTTCGGCCGCCAATTACTTTTTCCGATTTTTTTTCAATGCCTCCGTTGTCGTAGTTCCTGTCCCACCTCCCCTGCGCAGTTATTGGTGCAAAAAATGCGCCAGGGAAGGTTGGAGGGGATGCAAATTTTTTCTGCGTTTGCCTCGTGGTATTCGATTGTAATTGAATACCTTGAACGGTCTGATATTCAATCGAATACGTATTCGATCGAACGGTGTTCACTCATCTCTAATCCTAATACATAGAGCTCGATGGAGAAGAGAGGCAGAGTAGGATACTCCTGCCAGCAAATGAAATGATTTACTGCCTCATTCTGTGCACTAGTAGCCCTTATCTACAAACTAGCAGTGTTAAAGAAGTTTAAAATAGCAGAATGTAAAAGCAGCAATTATTTAAAGTGTCTTTTCTATCCATCCCCATCATTATATAAAGTAACCCTAGATTCACACGACCGAGTTTCTCCTGTGAAATGTGGTCCATGTGTTCTCCAGATTTACTGGCTTCATCTTCATGGCATAGTTATGTATGCTGCTAGGAGTTCCTACCTCCCAGCAACATACTGTCCCATACTGAAATCAATGGGAGCAGCTCAGGTCTTTTTTACAGGAGCCGGCTCTCGGAAAAAAGAAGCAAGATGCTCATTCTTCAGACCGAGTCACCTCGCGAATCCGCCTGACGACACTCCCTCCTCTGGACTAGGCCTATTCATTGGGCCTAATCTAGAGCGGAATGTGTGGCCGGATGCCCGTGCAGTGCACCAGCTTTCGGTTGTGGCTACCCGGTTTTTGAATCGGAATCTGAGACGGCCTCCGCCTCAGGTTCTGATCCAAAAAACCCTGTGTGAACTTATCCTAAGGTGTTATTTAAACTACATGGCAAATTATGCATTATTTATAACGAAAGACAATTGTAGAATAACTCTTTTTGAGAGGGAATAGTTTAAAATAGTCAAAAAATAAAAGTACATAAGATAAGTACATAAGGTATGAGTACTCCAAAATAGTACCATTAAACAGTACAAAGACAAAAACAAGTTCTCGTACTGTTACAGAAAAAAAAAAGCTAAAAAAAAAAATGTATGACTGGTGGGCAACAGAAGACTGCAAAAATAGTTTGTTGGGGACAAAACTGGATGGCCATTAAATTGGTAATTTTTTTTTCTTTGTCGTTAATGCCTTTTTCTACAAATCAAACATGGCAATTTACATGTAAATTCTTGAGAGCTGATGATATTAATTAGAATATTTCTTGTATGATGCACAGATTCCACAGTAACCCCGTATTATGCTCAGAACCATTTTAAAATTCATGAAACTGATCTTATTCATCACTATTCACACTGTGGTTACTCATCCCTACGTGTTAATTAGATTTTCTGTTAAACTCTGGATAATATGTTACTTGTCAGGAAATGAAAGGATCAAAAGTGAATTCTGACGGAATCGAGTTGAATTGTGTTTCATTATATGCAAAAAGAATAAGCAGGGCACTCACCGAGGTACTTTGTTAAAAATCATAGTCCTTTATTTCATCCTTCTTAAAACAGATTGAACAGGAAGAGAGGAAAAGCAACACTTCCAAGCTACGTCAGGCTGACGAAGTGCTGTGTGCTCGAAACGGACGTAGCTTGGAAGTGTTGCTTTTCCTCTCTTCTTGTGCAATCTGTTTTAAGAAGGATGAAATAAAGGACTATGATTTTTAACAAAGTACCTCGGTAAGTGTCCTGCTTATTCTTTTTGCATATTTGTATTCCTGTATATATATTTGAGGCAGAGAGCACCATCTGGTTGGCGATAGCCAAGAATAATAAAAGTATATGTTACACAAAGCACTAGGGTTGAGCGATCTTTTTAGGTGGGATCGAGATCGGTACTATTTCCCACAATGCTTTGCTTAGCCTTCACACTGAATATACGCTCCGCTCATTTTGAGCAGAGTGTATACTCAGTGTGAAGGATCCGCTGTGGTTCCATAGGAATGAATGGAAGCAGCTGGCAAACAGCCTTAACCCCCTGCACGCCGGCTGCCTCCATTCATTCTAATGGGAGACTAAACTAACATCTCTAGTAGCTACTTACCTGCAGAGATGGCTGGTCTGGTCCCCGGTGTTCTTCTTTGCCTCGCTGCTGCTCCACGCTGCTCTTCTCGCCTTGCTGCTGCCGCCTCCCAGGTTAGTGTTTAAAGAGCTAGGAAGGCGGGGCTTGTGGCTTAGGAGAGTGTGGGCGGGTACAGGGCGGGGAGACGTGATGTCTCCCCTCCCAGTACCTGCCCACACTCTCCTAACCCGTCCACACTCTCCTAACCTGGGAGGCAGGGAAGCAGCGAGGCGAGAAGAGCAGCGTGGAGCGGCAGCGAGGCGAAGAAGAAGGAGAACACCGGAGCCGCCATCTCTGCAGGTAAGTGGACACCAGGGGGGACAAAGTAGCCAGAGGATTTAAAAAAAATCCTCTGGCTACTTCGTGATTCACTACACAGCGTGGATTCTAACAATTAAAGCGTTCAATTGTTAGATTCCATGCTGTATAGTGAATAGGATTGCTTTTAAAATCCATTCTCCGATTAATAAAAAAATCCCATTGACTTGCTTTGGGATTGGAATTGGGATCGAAATCGGGTTCAAATGAAAAATGATCAGAAATCGGATTTTAAAATCGATCCTGAAAAGTCAAGATCGGCTCAACCCTACCCAGCACCTGACTTTTTTTTTTTTCTTATGGACTTAATTGTGTTTCTAATTTCACTGTAAGGGAAGGGATACAATGGTTCTACCTTACGACGGAACATATATATTTTTTTTATTTTATTTTTAACAATTCTATGATTTATGTCTTGTTGATACCGAATTGTATATCTTAATTAACTTTGCCAGTTTTAAGCCCCTCATATCATTTTCACATTATTTCCAAGACTAAAACATCATAAATTAAAAGAACGAAGAGGCTTTAAAGGTAACATCTTGGAAAACTTTCCATCAGATTGATCTACAGGAAAAGATGATGACTTTCTCAAAGTCACAGGAAGCACAAACAGAATATTGTCTTGTGGTTATGAAAAGATAAAATAAGACATCAAACAAGAAATACAAGATAAGATGGAAATGTCTTGCTAAAATCTAATATTTTCTTAGTGCAATGTAAACAGATATCTCGTTCTCTCCTTCGCAGTACGGAGGCCGAATACACGTCTATGAAATGATAAACCTAGCCTGCGTATGGAACCAAAGTATTTGGGGAAAGCAGCTGTCCTCCAATTTTTTTCTAATGTGTCACTTCTCATTTATGATTTGTCACCAAAAAGTTGTGTTGTGCACAGCATGTCACTTTGTGTCATGAGGCACACCGCGTCCTCGCCAAATGAGATGACAGAACAAGGAGTCGGGCAACTTGATGTGTGTCAGATGACACAACAGTTAAAACTTGCAAACACATTTGCTAGAGGGAATATAATACATAGTGGCTCTGGCCTTTTGATAATAAATATAAGGACCCCAGGCATATGGTTGTGATGGGTTTCATTCTATCAGCAACCAACAGATATTCTCAAAGAAAACTATTTTCAGATAGGTAATGAGATGAGGCTGGAAAGACCATGTCACAAGTCGTCTAGACAGTTAAACTTTACAAAGCGCCCATCTGTTGGAATGATATTGCACAAGTTATCGCCTTCAGCAACATAAAATAAGCTTGCAGATCCATCGTCTTTGCCGGAAATATTATTTATTTGGGAGAAATGTCAACTTAATTGATCTTAGACAATCCAATATCTACTGGAATCATTCTACAAACTAATGTGTTTTTTTTGTTGTTGTTTTTTTTTCAATTTTTCTTTCTGAACAAGAATAAACAAGAATACTTGTTGCTATTATTGAAAGCTGTGACTTGTGCTGAATCGTAAAGGGTTATGTAGTAAAATTAGCTATGAAAAAGGACACACACCGTTATATGGAAAAGTAAGAATAACAGATATCTGTGGAAGTTCATATGTTACACCAAATCATCCATACGCAGTTCCATGTTGATTCAATTTGAATATAAATTACATTTTTTAAGATCATTTTGTATCTTTCTTATGATGGGGTATTCAAGCTTGAAGTATGTATCCATTTCATAGCTGGAATATAACAGATCATTAAGGGTAGGGCTTGGATCCCTACAGAGATCCACAATGGGTGACCCCAAGTGAAATAGAATAGCAGTCAAGAATCTGCTGTTTATTTCAAATTTATTCATAATATATTTGTCTCAGTATATAGTGTGAAAAGGTGACAGGCAGAGTGCTGGAGTCCAGATATATCAGCCCCAGGTTTCTGACATATGTGTAGTCCAGGGCGGATCTGGAGTAGGTCTCAGCCCAGGTGTAGATCCTTGGCTCATTACTGGGCCAGAAAAAGGCTGCGGATCCTGCATTGCAGTGCAGTTCCATGGGGTGAAAGGAGGTGTATGGTACTGTCTTGTAACCCTGAGTCTGGAGAAACGATATTGCACTTGTTTTGTCCATGTGACTGGAAGTAAGCCACATGTATAGTTAGCTTATCAGTTCTATTTAGTTAGATGCTCAAATGAGCAGGTTTTTTTTTTTTTTTTTGTTTTTGCCTGAAGTTAAGGCTGTATTTTGGTTTGCTCATTTTGTCAGGGTTTATTTTCTTTTTTTTTTTTTTTTTTCTAAATAAACAAGTTTGCTGCATATTTTGTGTCTCTGTCTGGACTGTTTGTGTCCGCACCACTGCTTCTACCGAACTAAGTTCCCCACACTATGTAAACGCAAAAACTTGATTTTGGTCAGTATCAAGTATCAAGTTTCTGCTCGACCCCTTGATGCTCTGTAGCAATCTACTAACCTATTCAAAACAAACTGGCTACAGCCCATATATTTTATAAAACAAGTACTTCTGTGACTGGACGGAATGGAGCAGGGATTGTATACGTATTGTGTTGGGTTTACCCTCCCTGTCCTGGACAAAACCAGTTTGTTCTGGGCTGATAAGAGCTGGGAGAAGTGTGTTCATCCCATTTGCTAAGTTTGGTAAACAATTTCACATCGATGTTGAGAAATGAAATTAGATGGTAACTACCACAGCAGGAGTGGTCTTTACATTCTTTGTGTATGATCATGTTATGAGCCTCCAGAGCCTTAGAAGGGAAGCTGCAGGTCTAATCTATAGAGTTACAGATTTTCAGGAAGATGGGGGGTAAAATTAAGCTAAATTGTTTGCAATTAGAGGCTAGGAGGCCATTAGGGCCTGGAGTCTAAGGCTGAGTTCACACGGGGAATTTTGGTCTGGAAACTGAGGTGGAGGCCACCTCAAGTTCCGGACAAAAAAACAGGTAGCCGTGACTGGATTCTGCTTCTTCTTCCAGCACAGGCATTGAAACTTGTAGGACTCGGGCAAAGCCAACTGCGCATGCCTGCCGGCCACAAGAAAATGGTCGCTTACTTACTGTGTAAGCGACCATTTTTCTTGTGGTCGCGGGCATGCCTTAACTTCAGGCAAAATAATGTCAAACCAAAATCCTGCTCATCTAAGTGCTAACTAAACAGAAAATACTAACTGTACGTGTGGCTTACTACCAGCCACACAAAAAATCAATAAAAAAAAAATACCGTACAGTACACAAGGCTCTCAGTGTCAGGACAGACCCAGCCACTTCCTCTTCTCCCAGGATCTGCCCGGAAGTGCCGGCTCTGCAACCTTTTATGGCCCAGTATTAGGCCCCACACCTGGGGCTGATGCCTACTCCAGACCTGCACTGGACACACATAAGTCAGGAATCTGGGGCTGATAAAGTGGGACTCCAGCACTTTGCCTTTCACCTTCTCACAAATGTAAAACCCAACAGAAATATTGGAATAAAAAAAGGAAAGTCCACAGAGTGTGCAGTTATTGTAAAATGCAGCATTTTCGCAACACAAGGCCCCAGCTCTAAACAGTACTCCAGTGGTTTCTACATATTTCAGTATTTTGTAACATGGAAAAGCAGTACGAATATAAAGGTGCCTGTGCACCTTTAAAAGTTGACAGTTGTACACTCTTTAAACTGACAGCTATTCCTTTAGACCTTTCCCAGACACATGCACACACTGTTTGGCCAAGTGTGCATGTGTTAAGAATGTGGAGAAGGAAATTATCCTCTTCCAGGCATCTCTGAAACCAAATAAAATGGGCATTAGAAAGCTCCGGAGCTTACGAGAGCAATCAATCTGTCATTTTCCTTGAGCAGTTTAGAAAAGTTACAGCAAGACATCTCTGTAAATTTATTTTAATTTGAAGGGTGGTAAAGAAAGTAAATTGTGAGGCGTTCTCAGTGTTCGCAACATCAATTTACCGTAAAAAAAAAAAAGTGTCATGACAGAAATTATTGAAAAATGTGATCATTGCTTTCTCACAATAGCTTGCATAGAACCAAGTAAGTTTCTTAAGATAAACCTGGATTTTTTTTATTAGAAGAAAAGTGAGTTACTAACTGCAGGATTGAAAGAAATGTCTGTACAATCTTCTAAGGGGAGTCGTAAAGTTAAAATATTCTGGAAACAAACAAAGCATTTTATTCTCCCTTTTCATTCATCTAGGAATAAAGGCCGTTTTAAGGGCCGCTACCACAGTCATATAAAAGTAATCGCCGAGTTTATTTTACTGCTCTAATGCGTTTTGCACAAAGGAAAAAAAAAACGTTACTTTGAGGTGCATGAGTTTTGTGGCCTGAAAAAGCTTCTCACAGACATAAAATGAGGTTTTCAGTATTAAATTTTAATAGAATCCGTCAACAGAACAATTGTGGCAAGTGTGGACCGTATTTGTCAGTATACAGACACTTTTATAGCCCTTGTCAATCATCCGGATGTTCTGCAAAAAATGAGTCATTGGGGAAAACTTCTACAGCTCCATCTGTAACAGAACACCTAGGAAGTGTAACTGATTGGTACATGTCACCTTCATGACTATGTGAGGGAAGCTGATATAAATTAGAACCAGAAAGTACCCGCAGATCATGAGCACATACACTTAATTTCCCTGTAAACAAGGATCCATATTTACTAATAATTAAAAAGTGAATCTGATCCATACACTCTTCAAGCTGGGTTCACACCAGCGCCCGAACTACGTTTCCAGGTTTTCGTCTTCTGCCGGCAGAAGACGGAAACCTGCCAGACAGTGTCTGGCCGTGAGCACCGGTGAGCATTTTGTGCTCTCCGTGGCGCAACAGTTTTTTTTTTTTAACCGGACACAAAGTCTTACATGTCCAACTTTGTGTCCGGGTACAAAAAAAAACAGTTTTGCCGCGGAGAGCACAAAAAGCTCACCAGCACTCATGGCTGAACACTTTTCAAACCCATTCAAATGAACGACTGCAGGTTTCTGTCTCCTGTCCAGTTTCAGGCAGGAAACGGAAACCTACAAAACAGAGAGCTGGGGTGCAGATGTGAATGAGCCCTTAGTCTGAGAAGCTAAGAGCATTGACAGGGGGGAGGGAAGAAAGAATCTGCACTGACCACTCAAAAGTTGCAAACTGTATTGCTCCCCACCTCTCCTTGTTGTGCAACTACTGACTAGGGCAGGGGTCAGGAACCTTTGGCACTCCAGCTGCTGTGAAACTACAACTCCCAACATGTTCCATTCACTTCAATTGGAGTTCCAAGAACAACAGAGCAAGTATGCATACTAGGAGTTGTACTTTTACAACAGCTGGAGTGCCGAAGGTTGCCTACCCAAGCACTAGGGCATCCTTGCCTAAACAACCTTCAGAGGCACATGTTACCCTTAGAAATGAGTGAACACTGTTCAGATCAGCCGATCCGAACAGCACGCACCCATAGAAATGGATGGAAGCACCTGTGACGCTGACTTTGCCGGCGCCGGCTGGCGTCACAGGTGCTTCCATTCATTTCTGTGGGTGCGTGCTGTTCGGATCGGCTGATCCGAACAGTGTTCGTTCATCTCTACTTACCCTAAGTGCCAAAGAGGGCAAATATTCCACCCTTTGCAGCTGCTACTGCCAAATTTCTTTGGCTCATATCTTCAGAAAAAGATTCAACAAACTACTTGCCCTACGTCTCCAACTGTTACTCCTCTCACTCGTTCATGAGAAGCAGCCTGGCTTTGTGAAGGGCAAAGAGGGCAAGGATAACACCCATAAACTGCTACAAGTCATTGCGTTGATCCATAAAACCAGCAAGCCTTCATCAGTACAGACAAAAACACATTAGTAAATGTGTAAATAATTGGTTCCATAATTATAACATTGATGAGATGAAACAAAATCTCACTTTGCTGGTATTGTAAAACACAGCATTATCTTTTACGCTGTGTCTGCACAGCAGCCACAAAAGCCGTTTTTCCACAACATGGAGCCTAAGCCTAAGTGAAGATGCATGAAGTTTTTACTGCGTTTTAATTTGTTTTTTTCTTAACCCCTTCCCGCCACGGACATTTTTCAATTTTCATTTCATTCCATGCTTTCTAAAGGCTATTACTTTTTTTTTTTTTTTTATCCACGGAGAAGTATGAGGGCTTATATTTTGTGGGACAAATTGTACTTCATAATGGTAGCATTTAATATTCTGTAATGGGAAGCTGAGAAAAATACAAAATGGAGTGAAATTGAAGAAAGGGCATTTGCAAAATTTCTTGTGTGTTTTTGGGTTTTTTGTGCAGCCAAAATGAGATTCCATCTGAATTCTATAGGTTGGTGCGAGTCCAATGATTCTAAATTAACAGGTTTTTTTTCCTGTTTTAATCCCTTTAAAAAAATTCTAAGGCGGAACAGCAAAAAAATCCCGGCGATTCAATTTTTCATTCCCACTTCGCTGTTTACCATACGGAAAAAAAATTAGCGTTTTTGTGTCCCACTTTATTTATAAAGTTTTATATGTATTCTAGGGTGAAGGCGGCAATTTGAATTTTTAATCCTTTTGTATTTTTTTTACTAGAAATCTTAGGGATCTGATAAATAAGCTCTTGTTCACATCAGCGTTCGGATAACGTCCGGGGGAGTCCGCATGGGGACCCCCCCAAATGGAATACCAAACGCAAGTGCAAAGCGCTGTGCTGTAAAAGCAGACTGTGATTGGGTCCATGTGTTTACCGACAGATCTCCGATCATGCGGACAGGAAAGCAGTTCCCAATCTACTTTCCTGTCCGCATGATTCATGTGGGCAGCGCATGGCAAGCACACAGACCACATTATAGTCTATGCAGTTCATATGCATTAGTATTCCATTCGGGGGGGGGGGGGGGGGGGTCCCCATGCGGTCTCCCCTGGACAGAATCCAAACGCAGATGTGAACAGAGCATAACACAAAGCATTACATAATTGCAGCACTCCTGTAATAGAAGGTAATGCCAGACAAGCCTGGTACTCTGCAATAGGCTCCCGGCTATCATGGCAACAGAACACCGGCCATGGGTATCACAGAGGGGGCTGGCAATGGTTTTTTACCCAGGCCAAGCATGGATTGTGAGCATTGCCATCAGTTTTCCACTGCAGAATATAATATTCCAGTGCGAAAGTATGAAATGTATAGTGAAAATGCTTGCAACTCTGCCAGATATTTTTGAAAACATAGCTTTTCTGCAGTTGTTTTTGTAATATATCAATGAGATTAACCAAAATCTCATTCACTTTACTAGTACTGTAAAGTACTTTTTTAGGCTGTGGTTCCGCAAAATTTGGCCTAAGCCTAAAATTGCTTTTATTTTTCTCTTTCCATGAAAATTACAGGGAAGTAAATGAAAAGCAATGGTTTTCAAAAATATGCAGAATTCTATTACAAGGATCGTCAGGCTCTTTTTCGCAATACAACAGATGCTAAAGAGCATTTCGTTGCAATCTTTCTGACCCATAGTATTGGACTCTGATGCTAATTCAATGGTAATGTGCTAGATCATGGCACCATCTGAAAAATTAACCCTGGTGCATTGCCACCAGACATCGTAGACACCATCTGATAAAACAATAAAATGCATTAAACAATCGGTACATTTGCAATTATTGTGCAGATGGACTGAAGGCAATGCACAATACAGATCGCAGAAGAGTAATCTTGGGGGTGGAGAACTAAGTACGTTATGACTATAAAAGCTTCTATATTAGTGTAGCAGACATTTTATTTTAATAGAATAAATAAGCAGGCCAAGACATTAACTAGAATATTCACAGAATAAAAAAGGGGAGTGGAACGTACAGATACTCTTACACTTCACATGTAGACACTGGACATGCACAACGTAAAATAAATGTACTGTAACATGCAGGAATACATACATGGGATACTAAAACTAGACTGAAGTGAACTATATACTACGGCCAGTATGCTAGCCACTAAAAACAAGGCTCTAACACAATGATAAAACCTATGGCCATGTACATGAGTTCTTAGGCTGAGTTTACTTGCCTCTTTTTTGCTGGTGAACTGAATGCAATTTTTAATTGCAATAATCACTAGTGCACGTTAGACAAGGTTCATACTGCCCTTATTTTTTTGAGGCTGGGTTCACAGGGTTTGGGGTTTATTTTTCAAAAAGGAGTGCCACATTTCTATTATGCCAATAAACCAGATATTTTCAACTTGATAGCTTTTAGTATATTGGTAAAATGCAAAGTAACATGTGTCACTTATTACTGCATGTAGTTCTTAAAGGGGTATTCCCATGTACATAACCATTTTTACATTTGTAGATAATTAAAAGTTATTTGGGCTCATTCACACAGGGCAAGAGGGGATTTTGGCGTTGAATCAACGTCCCCTCACAATATAGGTCTATGTAGACCGCTAGCTTACTTTTTTCAGTGAGCGGCATGTTACTGCTCATGGAAAAAAGAAGCGAGCTGCCCTTTCTTCAGGCAGATTCTGCGACTGATTCAGCCCTGGCATCCACCTCGCACCCATTCATTTGGGCCTTCTCCAGAACGGGAAGCTGCGACAGTCGTGGCAGGTGCACTTTGGCTTCCCGTGTCAGAATGAGGACTAAAATAAGCCATACCGAGCCCCGTGTGAATAGGGCCAAACAATTTTTGCAAATATAAGCAATAAAACATTTTGCATAGTTGTAAAGATATTCTCTAAATATCTTGTGGTCATAGTTTTCTTGTCTTGATCGGTTGCTAGTGGATACGACCATGAATGCAGGACCTTTCTAACGTCAGAGAATCAGATGTGATTTCCTTTTTGTGGCCGGGATATCTTCTCATACATGTAGTGTCCCTGCCTCATCACCCAGCTGTAATAAGAACATCATAGCTGGGTTTTTGAAAAGTCCCAGACCACAGAAAGTTTCTGTATTTGTGGTCATATCCATTGGCAACCGATCAAGACAACAGATGTCACCACTAAGATGGTTAGAGAAAATATTTAAAACTCTGCAGAATTTTTAACTACTTATATTTGCAAAATTGTTTAATTTTTAATCATCTACAACTATAGATATGATTATGTTCATGAGAATACCCCTTTAAGTGAAAAAGCGCAAACCCAGCTTCAAGAACCTGAACTCATCAGAAGAATATGGGATGTTTCTCCTCATTTAGCCTTCAGCATGAGCACAGCCAGGCTCAATGTAGGCAGGTCTTTGGTGAAGTCCCATCCAGCTCAATGAGAGCATTGGAGACAACCAAATGTTTTACTTTGCCGTTCTTTGGAGATGGTGTTGGAGATGGCACATCTACAATCATGTTGCCATGCGGAATGCACAGAGGCAGGAAAATACCCTCATTCTCAGAATTAGTCAGTTTGATTGAACTGACCCCCACCAATCAGGTATTTCAGTCTATCCTTTGGTTAGAGGATAAAAACCTTTCATAGCATAACTCCTTAAATGTCAATCCTGCCAAGGTCAACATCTGCAAGGAGTTTGTATGTTCTCCCCGTGTTTGAGTGGGTTTCCACCAAAACACTAAAGACATACTGATAGGAAAAAAAAATATTCAGTGTAAACCCAGCAAAACACAACAACAACCAGCAGAATTCTGCTTACCACTTCGAAAGGGAGTTTCCAGCAATATACAAATGGCTGGTATTCCAAGAGATATTGGTCAATGCTTTCTCCCAACCTGACATAGAAAGAAATGTCTGGAAAAACCTGTTCGGCCAATACCTGACTAAGGGTAAGCTCACACGGGGATTTTTGGTCAGGATTTCGAGGCTGTATCCAGTGCACGACTGGATGCCAGTGCAGTGCTCCGGCTTTCAGTCACGGCTGCCCGGTTTTTGTTCCGGAACCTGAGGCGGCCTCTGGTGGAACTTACCCTTAGGTGGACCACCAGTGCAGGGAGTGGCATTCACAAACGCTTTTTGCAGAGTCAGGGACTGGAGCACAGTAGGGACCTGAGCACTGTCAAAACAGAGGCAGCAAAAGATCAGTGGGCATGAACCTAAGCTCCTTTATTTTTTAAAAAAGGTTTTCAACCCAATGCCAGTGGAAACTCTATTTAAATAGTGACAGACTGTGACGTAGTCCAAAAACTGGAAGCTTGACAGTCGCGGGACCGAGGGATAAGAGAAATAAAATCATTTTAGTGACTATAAACCACAACGTCATTGAGCTCTTTATAGAAATCATTTACCATAAAATTCAGCCGTACTAAATTCTTTAGTCCTTCAGCTAATGGCAGACGATGAAGGTATTTTATAATACCGTATCTTGCTTTTTTGACATTGATCAACCACAAACATGACAGGTTTCTACAGACAGACCTGTTAAAAACACCAGAATGATCTAGGAGTCAATTCAAGAGTATTTTGAACCCAGAAGAACCCACAAGACAGTGACTACTTGGAGATTTAATAGTGCTGGAAATTAATATCATGAAATAAGAGAAATCATTTTTTTGTGCAACAAATAATGAGAAATATTTGACATTTACAAAAGGTTTTTTTTTTTTTTTTTTGTTATTATGATTTTAGACCCTGGAGTCAAATAAGTGACTAACACTTGGCAGGGTCTGGATACTCTAAAAAATTTTAATTTGTCAAGACCAAAAAGGGAATCTTTTGCATCTTCTAATGTAATGGCTGCAATTTAACATGCAAAACTACAATTATTATTCAGGCCCAAAGCCTGTGCTAGTAGTATCAGCCTGTCACCATACAAGCCCGATGCCTTTGCTAGCAGTAACAGGCTATTACTACTAGCACAGGCTTCAGTCCTGTATGGTACTGATAGCACAGGCTTTGGGCCTATATGGTAATATCCCAGACCACGCAACGTCTGGGACATTACCATACAGGCCTGAAGCCAGCTAGGATTAACATCGGATCCTGGAGAGGTAAGTAACACTGTTTATTATGTTCCCTCACCTCCCCTAGTACTCTGATTATTATACTCGGGGGGGTCTGAAAAGACCCCCCCCCCCCAAGTATAATAATAGAGATAGTTGGATCACGGCCTGGGCCCGCCCTCCGCATCCTAGAGTAGAAGGGAAAGTGGGGGTGGCAGTGAGCAGGCTCAGGAGGTAGGTAAATAGACCACCTATTATAAAACAACAACAAAAAAAAGTATGTTACTTATTGACCTCGTCGCTTCTCCTATGCCGAGATGTAGCAGTGCTGGCCATGCGCTCAGTTCGGGTTCGGCTACACCGGAGATGTGAACCCTGCGGCACACTTATCTCTGCTGCATCAGAGATGTAGCAGAGCTGAGTGTGTGCTGAGCCCTGCTGCACACTCAGCTCTTCTGCATCAGAGATGCGCTGAACCCTGCTGCACACTCAGCTCTTCTGCATCAGAGATGCACTGAACCCTGCTGCACACTCAGCTCTGCTGCATCAGAGATGCGCTGAACCCTGCTGCACACTCAGCTCTACTGCATCAGAGATCTTCTTACCCTGTGTTGAGTACAATATGGGTGCCAGAAGTTTCCAAGTACAGGTGAACCATAACAGCCTTGTAACATATTTCATATAGCAAGCATTTAGACACCTTTTTTATGCCTTAAGAGCTAAAAGAAAAATATGTTTGTCTTGGAAAAGTAGCATAGCTTAATGAGAAACAACTTGCTCCAAAATTGCACAAAAATTCTGGTGTAAGGGGCAACGCGGTGGCTCAGTGTTTAGCATTGCAGCCTTGCAGCGCTGGAGTCCTGGGTTCCAATCCCGCCAGGAACAACATCTGCAAGGAGTTTGTATGTTCTCCCTGTGTTTGCGTGGATTTCCTCCCATTCTACAAAGACATACTAAAAGGAAAAAGGAAAAATAAATGAAATGTACATTGTGATCCCTATATGGGGCTCACAATCTACATTAAAAAAAAAATTCTGGTGTAAACGAAGCCAACTAATATGATCAAATTTCCATTGCCTTACAGTGACTTGGGCTAATGCTCATCTTTTCTCTTTAGATTACAATGCAAATTAGATTCTTGCCACATAGAGAGAGAACCAAATGAGCCTTGGTAAGCCAGTAGCTCCACATTTTGCTTACTATTCTGTCTATATTCTATTGATTACATAATCTTTTAATCCAACATTTAGAATACATTAGTGGTGATCACTTTGAAGAATCATTGCTGCAATGATAGCATTTAAAATACTAAAACAAGAACGGAGTGTTGCTGCATTAAATATCTATACAGAGGAAAACAATGTGTGTCAAGATGGAGCGAACGTTCACCAAGTAAAGCTAAAAAAAAAATAATAAAAAACCAAGGATAGGTCATCAAGTCCAGATCAGAAGGGTCTGACCCCCACCCCCAAATAAAGATCATCAGTATCAAATATCTTCAGAACTAAACTCCTCCTTTAACAGTGTGCTGCATAGGGACAAGATCACACAAATACAGCCTATTAAACTTAGTACTGACCACATGTGAAGCTGCAGGCTGACCTAGAAGGACCCTGATGGGGAGGGCACAGCTGCAGAAGAACCTCTTGCTACTTTTTGCAGTATCGTTATCACATAGAGCACAGGCAGAGACCAAGGGGAGGAGTTTCGGAGGACTGTGCGTCACGTGCCGATGCTCTGCTGTAATTAGTTGCAGAGCCTGCTCAGCCTCAGTCAGCCAGTAAGAAGTGAGGCTGAGCAGGGAAAGTAAGCACAGTGAAAACCGGTGATGTGCGCTGCTCTGCGCTATACATCCTGGAAAGGTTCCTCAATCAGTTAATATGTCTTCCTAAGCCATAAGTAACCAAGTGAGGAACTAGTCTAGGATGGGTAGCGCTGAGCAGCTGATGTAGATGAAAATCTTATGATCTACTGTTAAGGTAACATTAATTGATTTGCAGATGCTTGTTGGTAGTGTGGATAACCTAATTATTAATGGACTTATACTTGTCACTTCATTAAGATAATTTGCTGATAGGAACAGACTGCAAGTGCAAACAGAGATCCTTTTTAATGTTGTTCTACACAGACTTGTCCCAGATGCATCAAGAACAAAACCAGTCACACAATAGGATTAGTAAGTACTGTACACATCACAAAATATATATAGTCAAATATTCATTAACAATAAAGACTAAATAAATAGGAAATATGTTTGGAAACAGGCTCAGAGTGAGTTTAAAATAACAATTCTCAGATCCCCAATTCCCTGCCAATTCAGTTATGACGCTTATCTCTACTTCCTCTGATCTCTTCTTTTTTGGTCCAGTTTCAATACATAGGAAATGCCTGCTCAGCCCATTACTGGTTATGGCAGTGACCTGCCAGAGTATATGATTGACTGAAAGGGCATTTTGGGCATTTCCTGCTGTCAGAGTTACAGCTTGAAGCTCCTGGTCCAACTGCAAAGTCTAATGAGTCCCCTACTTGCCTTGTTCCATTTAGAATAGAGGTATATATTTTGGCAAAGGGACTTTTGGATCCCTCAGGGTATGGGGCCCCGTAGTGACTGCTGCTGATGCACCTCCTTTAGCTATTTCCCTGCATACTGTATCAAGAAAGAACTAGAAAGTACAGGTAGCAGTGTTATTTTTGTGTTTACATAGAGAGATAACAGAACAGCTTTATCAGCAAAGTGCAAATAGATGAAATCTCCTGCACTGTAACATAGTATGTGAACATAAATTCATAACAGTCGTGAAGCCATGTCATTTACTGAGATAAAAAGTAGCCTATGTGTTAATCCAGATTACAAACTATCTATGTGCCAATTTTCATCCAAATCCATTCAGCTGTTTTTGTGTGATTGAGTAACAAACGCAAACTTTTACATTTATAATATTAGTAGGATAGGATAGGACAGGATAGGATAGGATAATATGCGTCCATAATCAGTGCAACGGTTTGCTTAATAAACTTCTCTAATCCTAGAGGCAACAAAGTGACAGCCATAAGAAAATCGTTTACTAATCAGCAATACATTAAGGTTCCTTTATGATTACGACCTGGCGCTTGTAGTCTATTATTGAACTATTGGATCTAATAGAAGAATACTTATCAATAATGTCTGTAATACTTTGTCAGAATTCTAAAAAGAAAACTGCTCTATAAGCCGACTTAGCTATTAAAGATATTAATGAAGGAATCCTTCACATGTCCTTACTTAGAGCTTCCCAGTTAACAATAGTGTTAACTACAACTAACTAGGGTAGTAGGGTAGTCTAATGGTAATGAGCAGGGGAAGAACAAGACCCCTTCCGTGTGCACTAGAGGAGCACTGACATCATAACCATGATCATGCAAACACCCAGCAGTCCAAATTTTCTTGTCTAACTACAATTTGTACTTGCTTTTTATTTTTCAGGTCAATGAATATTTTCCATCTGATTTTTTTTTTTTAAATGAATACATTTTGCATTTTTATTTTTTTTACTTCCCACTTTCCAAAATATTCCATATGAAAGCTGGAAAAAGAAAATTAAAATTGTATGGAATTGTATGAAAAAAAATGCATTTGCAGTTGCTTTCCTTGTCTTTGTCATTATTAGGTATATTCTGTGATCATGGTGATATATTTTTTTTTAATTAGATTTTAATATGTTCACAAATACTACACTTTTGAAAAAATAAAAATATTGAAAAATATTTTATATGTTTATGGCAGAGCATTTTGGGGATCCCTAATGTGGTTATGCTTGCTTTATTTTTACTTTTATATTTTTTCTATTTTTTTAAACATTTTATTTACTTATTTAGTTATTTTAATTTTTAATACAGACTCTAGGTGGACGTAAGCTCTATGGGGTCTGGTAATCAGCAAAATTCCAAATGTATTACAGTATATTGAAAAATTAATTGTCTGATTGTTTTTGGTATTCTGTAATAGAAGCACAGCAACACAGGCCTGAGAGCCATCAATAAACTCCTGGCTGTCTTGGTAATTGATTGCCGCCCCTAGATCTGTCTCCAGGGGATGGCAATCCGAAAGTACATGGCTGTGCCTGCACTTTGCCGCTTTTCAGATTCCTTGATCACATTTGAATAAGGCATCTGAAGGGTTAATGCCTGCAATTAGAGAGGACTCTGATCATAGGCATTAATGCTAGGTCTCTGTTGTGTAAAATATCCTTTTCAGTTTAGGAATCTTAAAGGTGATTTACATGTACTGTATAAATATACCGTATTTTTCAGACTATAAGACGCACCTAGGTTTTAGAGGAGGAAAATAGGGAAAAAAAATTTTGAAGCAAAAACTGGTAAAATATTTAATATATGGGAGTTGTAGTTTTGGAACAGCTGCAAGGCCACATTGACAGGTGACCCTGCAGCTGTACGGGGATGCATAGAGCGTTTTTTTTTTTGCGGGGCCAGCTGTAATTTTTAGTTATACCATTTTGGGGGATATCTATTGCTTAGATCACCTTGTATTGAAAAAAAACAGGAGGTGATTTAGAACTTTTATTTATTTCATATTTTTAAAGCTTTTTTTTTTACTATTTTATTCCCCCCCACCGGGGGCTTGAACCTGCGGTCACTTGATCGCAAGTCCCATAGACGGCAATACAACTGTATTGCCGTCTATGGGACATTCTGTCTATTAGTATTACGGCTGGTCATAGAGACCAGCCGCAATACTAATATAGCCGTGACAGGCCGGGAGCCTTCATTAGGCTCCCGGCTGTCACCCGAACAGGTCGGCTCCTGCGATATCGCCGCGCAGGAGCCGGCCTGCAACGTCACAGGTACGGGGCCAGTGGGGACCGGCCCCGGGGGTTAAGGGGCCACGGATACTGACCCGGCATCCGCTGTACTAGAGAGGCGGATGCCGGGGAGGGATAGACGCCGGGGCCTGAGACATCGCTACGATCCTCTGCCCTGCATGAAGCCAGCGGCGGGGGCACAGAGGAGCTCCTGCCGCTGCCGGCTTCTTGCAGGGCAGAGGAGCGCAGCGATGTCTCAGGCCCCGGCACCTGTAATGGCGTCTATCACTTGCCGGCTTCCGCCTCTCTATTACAGCGGATGCCAGGCGCCACCTTCAGACTATAAGACGCACCCTTCTTTTCCCCAAAAATTTTGGGGAAAAAAAGTGCGTCTTATAGTCCGAAAAATACGGTATGTGTGGTCAGTACCAGGGCCGTTTTAACACATTAGTGGGCCCTGTGCAAAGATTTCATATGTAGCCCCCCCATCACCTAGAAATACCTGACCTGCAGAAATTATAATGCTCCCTTAATGGCCCCACATAGTATAATGCCCCTTAGTGCTTCTGAAACTGTATAATGGCTCCCTAGTGGCCCAATACAATCTGCCCCTTATAATGTCCCGCTCCAGGTTGCCCACACAAATTCATGTCTTCTCAACCCCCTGGCTTCCCCACTGTGTCACCCCACCCCAAAGTTGCCCTCACCAAGTTCCCTTCAGGTTGCCCCTACAGTATTGTGTCACACCACACTGACATGTCCTACTCAGGTTGCCTCTACAGTATCATGTCCTCATCCCAGTTCTCGGCCAAAGTATCATGTCCCCCCACCCCTCACATTGTCCACCATAGAATGATGCCCAGACTCCAAACCCTGAGGGGGGCATGTTAGTGTGGGGGTACATAATATTGTACAGGAAACCTGGGGTGAGGGCATGATATGGGTATCTTGTCCTCATCCCAGGTTGCCCCCACAGTATCATGCCCCCCCTGACATTTCCCACTTAGTTTGCCCCACAGTTTCATTTTGTTCCCCCCTAAGGTTGCCTCCACAGTTTTGTGTCCCCCACTGCATATATCAAAGAAAAAAAACAAACCTTAATACTCACTTTTCCCCATTCCCACGTTCACTCCTCTCACTTTTCCCCATTCCCACATTCACTCCTCTCTGAGAAACAGGTGCAATGTAAGTGACGTCACTACATCGCACCTCCTGCTCCCAGAACACTGGGAGCCAAGACAGTGGCCAGGTGGTGAAGCAGGGAACAGACAGCTCCATACTTCATCACTGACATCAATTTATCAAGGAGTTAGGGTAGGTCGGACCCACTGCTTGGACAGCAAGACAGCAAATGTTGAACTATCCCATTGTCCAAAGGGGCCCCCCGCTACCATAGGGCCCAGTGCAAGTGCACCGTTGGCCCAATGGTTAAAGCGGCCCTAGTCAGTACAAAGAACTTTCAAGTTTTATTCTGTCCAAAAAGTGAGGGGACATTCTAAGCATCTATATAGGAAAGTGTTTTTTACAGTTGAAGTAGCTAAACTATACAAAGGATTACCATTTCAGCATTTAAAGACAAATAACATGGATGGTTATAAATAATCTAAATAAAAATTATAGGAACTAGATTTTTAAAGGACTTAACCTTATTTAATAATTATGTAACTGCATAAATCATCAGTGATTGGCTATATTTACATGTTAGGAGGTATCAGGAGGTAAAGACCAGTGTGAGAACCCAGGAATTTGAAAGGAATTGATGAGGTAAAGTTATATTTTTGTTTATAGTCTTTCTTTTAGAACATTTTTTGACACTCTTTTGCTGCAGCTTTCAGTCACAATTCTAGTTGCATTGCAAATGTTGAGAATTGGGGGCTGAATCTGCAGAAAAAAAAAAACCCTGAAATGCTGTTGGTTCAAAATTCTCAACACAAGACACTTTGTGCTGTTTTTTCCCTGCAGTTTGTGGATAGGGTTTGTTTAATTCCCTCCCCCCTTAATATACTGCTATTAGAGATGAGCGAACAGTGTTCTATCGAACACATGTTCGATCGGATATCAGGGTGTTCGCCATGTTCGAATCGAATCGAACACCACGTGGTAAAGTGCGCCAAAATTCGATTCCCCTCCCACCTTCCCTGGCGCCTTTTTTGCACCAATAACAGCGCAGGGGAGGTGGGACAGGAACTACGACACTGGGGGCATTGAAAAAAATTGGAAAAAGTCATTGGCTGCCGAAATCAGGTGACCTCCATTTTAGACGAATAGTGGATTTCAAATCCGGGTCATATGAGAATGTGAACTTTGTGACTATGAGACAGGGATAGCTGTACAGGCAGGGATAGCTAGGGATAACCTTTATTTAGGGGGGAATGTTATTAAAAATAACTTTTTGGGGCTCTATCGGGTGTGTAATTGTGATTTTTGTGAGATAAACTTTTTCCCATAGGGATGCATTGGCCAGCGCTGATTGGCCGAATTCCGTACTCTGGCCAATCAGTGCTGGCCAATGCATTCTATTAGCTTGATGAAGCAGAGTGTGCACAAGGGTTCAAGCGCACCCTCGGCTCTGATGTAGCAGAGCCGAGGCTGCACAAGGGTTCAAGCGCACCCTCGGCTCTGATGTAGGAGAGCCGAGGGTGCACTTGAACCCTTGTGCACCCTCAGCTCTGCTACATCAGAGCCGAGGGTGCGCTTGAACCCTTGTGCACACTCTGCTTCATCAAGCTAATAGAATGCATTGGCCAGCGCTGATTGGCCAATGTATTCTATTAGCCTGATGAAGTAGAGCTGAATGTGTGTGCTAAGCACACACATTCAGCTCTACTTCATCGGGCTAATAGAATGCATTGGCCAGCGCTGATTGGCCAGAGTACGGAACTCGACCAATCAGCGCTGGCTCTGCTGGAGGAGGCGGAGTCTAAGATCGCTCCACACCAGTCTCCATTCAGGTCCGACCTTAGACTCCGCCTCCTCCGGCAGAGCCAGCGCTGATTGGCCGAAGGCTGGCCAATGCATTCCTATGCGAATGCAGAGACTTAGCAGTGCTGAGTCAGTTTTGCTCAACTACACATCTGATGCACACTCGGCACTGCTACATCAGATGTAGCAATCTGATGTAGCAGAGCCGAGGGTGCACTAGAACCCCTGTGCAAACTCAGTTCACGCTAATAGAATGCATTGGCCAGCGCTGATTGGCCAATGCATTCTATTAGCCCGATGAAGTAGAGCTGAATGTGTGTGCTAAGCACACACATTCAGCACTGCTTCATCAAGCCAATACAATGCATTAGCCAGTGCTGATTGGCCAGAGTACGGAATTCGGCCAATCAGCGCTGGCTCTGCTGGAGGAGGCGGAGTCTAAGGTCGGACCTGAATGGAGACTGGTGTGGAGCGATCTTAGACTCCGCCTCCTCCAGCAGAGCCAGCGCTGATTGGTCGAGTTCCGTACTCTGGCCAATCAGCGCTGGCCAATGCATTCTATTAGCCCGATGAAGTAGAGCTGAATGTGTGTGCTTAGCACACACATTCAGCTCTACTTCATCAGGCTAATAGAATACATTGGCCAATCAGCGCTGGCCAATGCATTCTATTAGCTTGATGAAGCAGAGTGTGCACAAGGGTTCAAGCGCACCCTCGGCTCTGATGTAGCAGAGCTGAGGGTGCACAAGGGTTCAAGTGCACCCTCGGCTCTCCTACATCAGAGCCGAGGGTGCGCTTGAACCCTTGTGCACACTCTGCTTCATCAAGCTAATAGAATGCATTGGCCAGCACTGATTGGCCAGAGTACGGAATTCGGCCAATCAGCGCTGGCCAATGCATTCTATTAGCCCGATGAAGTAGAGCTGAATGTGTGTGCTAAGCACACACATTCAGCACTGCTTCATCACGCCAATACAATGCATTAGCCAGTGCTGATTGGCCAGAGTACGGAATTCGGCCAATCAGCGCTGGCTCTGCTGGAGGAGGCGGAGTCTAAGATCGCTCCACACCAGTCTCCATTCAGGTCCGACCTTAGACTCCGCCTCCTCCAGCAGAGCCAGCGCTGATTGGTCGAGTTCCGTACTCTGGCCAATCAGCGCTGGCCAATGCATTCTATTAGCCCGATGAAGTAGAGCTGAATGTGTGTGCTTAGCACACACATTCAGCTCTACTTCATCGGGCTAATAGAATGCATTGGCCAGCGCTGATTGGCCGAATTCCGTACTCTGGCCAATCAGCACTGGCTAATGCATTGTATTGGCTTGATGAAGCAGTGCTGAATGTGTGTGCTTAGCACACACATTCAGCTCTACTTCATCGGGCTAATAGAATGCATTGGCCAATCAGCGCTGGCCAATGCATTCTATTAGCGTGAACTGAGTTTGCACAGGGGTTCTAGTGCACCCTCGGCTCTGCTACATCAGATTGCTACATCTGATGTAGCAGTGCCGAGTGTGCATCAGATGTGTAGTTGAGCAAAACTGACTCAGCACTGCTAAGTCTGCATTCGCATAGGAATGCATTGGCCAGCCTTCGGCCAATCAGCGCTGGCTCTGCCGGAGGAGGCGGAGTCTAAGGTCGGACCTGAATGGAGACTGGTGTGGAGCGACCTTAGACTCCGCCTCCTCCAGCAGAGCCAGCGCTGATTGGCCGAATTCCGTACTCTGGCCAATCAGCACTGGCTAATGCATTGTATTGGCTTGATGAAGCAGTGCTGAATGTGTGTGCTTAGCACACACATTCAGCTCTACTTCATCGGGCTAATAGAATGCATTGGCCAGCGCTGATTGGCCGAATTCCGTACTCTGGCCAATCAGCACTGGCTAATGCATTGTATTGGCTTGATGAAGCAGTGCTGAATGTGTGTGCTTAGCACACACATTCAGCTCTACTTCATCGGGCTAATAGAATGCATTGGCCAATCAGCGCTGGCCAATGCATTCTATTAGCGTGAACTGAGTTTGCACAGGGGTTCTAGTGCACCCTCGGCTCTGCTACATCAGATTGCTACATCTGATGTAGCAGTGCCGAGTGTGCATCAGATGTGTAGTTGAGCAAAACTGACTCAGCACTGCTAAGTCTGCATTCGCATAGGAATGCATTGGCCAGCCTTCGGCCAATCAGCGCTGGCTCTGCCGGAGGAGGCGGAGTCTAAGGTCGGACCTGAATGGAGACTGGTGTGGAGCGACCTTAGACTCCGCCTCCTCCAGCAGAGCCAGCGCTGATTGGCCGAATTCCGTACTCTGGCCAATCAGCACTGGCTAATGCATTGTATTGGCTTGATGAAGCAGTGCTGAATGTGTGTGCTTAGCACACACATTCAGCTCTACTTCATCGGGCTAATAGAATGCATTGGCCAGCGCTGATTGGCCGAATTCCGTACTCTGGCCAATCAGCACTGGCTAATGCATTGTATTGGCTTGATGAAGCAGTGCTGAATGTGTGTGCTTAGCACACACATTCAGCTCTACTTCATCGGGCTAATAGAATGCATTGGCCAATCAGCGCTGGCCAATGCATTCTATTAGCGTGAACTGAGTTTGCACAGGGGTTCTAGTGCACCCTCGGCTCTGCTACATCAGATTGCTACATCTGATGTAGCAGTGCCGAGTGTGCATCAGATGTGTAGTTGAGCAAAACTGACTCAGCACTGCTAAGTCTGCATTCGCATAGGAATGCATTGGCCAGCCTTCGGCCAATCAGCGCTGGCTCTGCCGGAGGAGGCGGAGTCTAAGGTCGGACCTGAATGGAGACTGGTGTGGAGCGACCTTAGACTCCGCCTCCTCCAGCAGAGCCAGCGCTGATTGGCCGAATTCCGTACTCTGGCCAATCAGCACTGGCTAATGCATTGTATTGGCTTGATGAAGCAGTGCTGAATGTGTGTGCTTAGCACACACATTCAGCTCTACTTCATCGGGCTAATAGAATGCATTGGCCAGCGCTGATTGGCCGAATTCCGTACTCTGGCCAATCAGCACTGGCTAATGCATTGTATTGGCTTGATGAAGCAGTGCTGAATGTGTGTGCTTAGCACACACATTCAGCTCTACTTCATCGGGCTAATAGAATGCATTGGCCAATCAGCGCTGGCCAATGCATTCTATTAGCGTGAACTGAGTTTGCACAGGGGTTCTAGTGCACCCTCGGCTCTGCTACATCAGATTGCTACATCTGATGTAGCAGTGCCGAGTGTGCATCAGATGTGTAGTTGAGCAAAACTGACTCAGCACTGCTAAGTCTGCATTCGCATAGGAATGCATTGGCCAGCCTTCGGCCAATCAGCGCTGGCTCTGCCGGAGGAGGCGGAGTCTAAGGTCGGACCTGAATGGAGACTGGTGTGGAGCTATCTTAGACTCCGCCTCCTCCAGCAGAGCCAGCGCTGATTGGTCGAGTTCCGTACTCTGGCCAATCAGCACTGGCCAATGCATTTCTATGGGGAAAAGTTAGCTTGCGAAAATCGCAAACTGACAGGGATTTCCATGAAATAAAGTGACTTTTATGCCCCCAGACATGCTTCCCCTGCTGTCCCAGTGTCATTCCAGGGTGTTGGTATCATTTCCTGGGGTGTCATAGTGGACTTGGTGACCCTCCAGACACGAATTTGGGTTTCCCCCTTAACGAGTTTATGTTCCCCATAGACTATAATGGGGTTCGAAACCCATTCGAACACTCGAACAGTGAGCGGCTGTTCGAATCGAATTTCGAACCTCGAACATTTTAGTGTTCGCTCATCTCTAACTGCTATACAATATGGCTATGGCAATGATTCTGCTGTGGCAAACCATCTGCAAGCTCCCCCGAGTGTCCCCAGACTTCAAATTTAATATGAAATCATTTTCTTCGAGAATGAAAAATACTTGCTAGGACTCTACATTATCAGCAACAGTAGAATTTTTTTTTCTTCTACATTTCAGGCATTTTCAGTCTTTGTATAGATGTTTCTTCATCATGATGCTGCAAAGCAACATTAAAATAATCCATCATTCAAGGGCTCCCTCCAGTGTTACAACGGTCTGTAACTGATTGGTAATAGTCTAATAATGCATAGAATTCACAGCTGTAACACTACACAAAATCTCACAAAATAAACATTAAATTATTAGATCAGCTTCTAGATAAGAATTAGAATTAGAAAGAACTTGCTGGGAATTTAGAAATATTTAGAGAGTGGATGTGTGATGTACATGAATATTTGATTCAATCTCTTTATGCAGAACAGTTCCCTATTATTCATTCCTCGGAACATCCAAAAGGCAAAGAGAACAATATGCACTTTGTGCGGCACATTAGGGTTTATTTACTAAAATTGCATTGATGTCCCCAATTATGCTCAAAGTAAGAAATGAACAATTAGCTTTTGCTTCCAAAATACAGGCTAAATTGTCAAGACAAAAGGGCAATCCATTGCTATAATTTGATGCGTTTTTTTTTAAGTAACAAAGTGTTGGAAAAGGTGTTGCAAATTCAATTTAAATAATATTACAAAAATAAGTGATCAAGAAGAGCAAAAATTCTACTGCAAAATGTTACTAATTAGAGATGAGCAAATATACTCGATCGAATACCTCCACCGCATAGCTCCTGGCGCCAGGGAAGGTGGGAGGGGCAGTAAAAATTCGAAGCCCCTTAAGTGTTTTTGCAACGGGAGCTATGCGGCGGAGGTATTCGATCAAGTATATTTGCTCATCTCTATTACTAATCTAATAATATATTAGAGAAATTCCAAATTATCTCTGTATTCATAATGTGCAATAGGAAAGTTTTTGTAAAGCGTAGACCAATGTACCCAAAGGCACTTATTAATTGTTTTTTTTATACTGATAATACTCATCCCCGATCCACAGTGTGTAGGGTTTAAGTAAGCGGTATGTTCACACGGAGTTATTTGCAGGCGGATTTTGACACGGAATCAATCTCAAAATCCACCTGCAAAAATGGCTCCCATTGACTTCAATGGGAGCTTCTTGCATTTTTTTCCGCTAGCTAATCACAGAAAAAAAACAAACAACATGCCCTGAGTCAGCCACGGCATCTGCGGCTCGAGACATGCTCCTGTTTAGGCCCATTCATTTGGGCCTATTCAGGAGCGGGATGCCACGACAGAATGCCGATGCACTGCATCGGCATCCCATCACGGCTAGTTGTCCAAAAAAAAAAAAACACTTTTCCACCATGTGAAGGAGCCCCAAGTGAGCACTGGATGTTCAACCTCTGGGACACCCAGTGATACAAGAATGAGGGTCCCTGTGCCCCAAGTAAATTGATTGCCGGTGAGCATGACTGGCTTTGCTTCAATAATTTCTTTGGGACAAGTGGAATTTGCCAAATACAGAGTTCAATCTATCCCACAGAAGGGGAAAGTGAGGTGGTCACACATGTGCACCACCACTCCATTCACAGAGGGTACTCAGGGTTTCCTGTTTTCATGAACTGCCAAAAGTCATCCCCCCAGAATTCCACAAAATATTCCTTTTGTTAGGTTTGTAAATGGTATTAGTACTAAAACTGCTTTAAGATAAGTTAATATAACATAAGATAATCTTTTAATAGTCCCACCATGGGGAAATTCAGTGTGTTACAGCAGCATGGATAATACAGTAATTTATTAACCACTTCAGTACCGGGCCAATTTGTGGTCCAGGACCAGACACATTTTAGGTTTATTTTGTATGTGCGGTTTTGAGGGCTGTAACATTTTTCCCGTATGTTTCAGTCAACTAATTTTTGCGTCTTTTTTCGGGGACACATAGGGCTTTATTTTTATGTTATCTTTATTTTCGAATGTGTTTTAATTTTTTTTTATATCTGGGAAAATATAAACAAAATAGGAGGGAAATTGTGTCTGGTTTTCAAATTATTTTTTTTTAAATTTAATAACACAAAGTGTCACTGAAAAACTTTATAATAGTTTTTCCTCTCCGTTACAGTAATTTTTATTTTGTATGGTGTCGTCGGGGGTGGGGCTATAACCTTTAATAACGGCGTTTTATTAGCGTATTATTTATTTATTTTTTATTATTATTTTATTTACATTTTTTTTTAACTTTTTTATTATATTTTTATTTTTATTTTTTCCAGATTGTGTCCCCATAAGGTAATAAGAGACCTTTGGGGACATCTGATCACTTTTTCTTTTTGTACTTGAGGCTGATTTCTCCTATAACTGGGGCTGGTACATTTAACCCCAGATACAGGAGAAATCCAACTTCCTGCATGCTGTATATACATAGCTTACTGAGCTGATCTGAGTCCTGTAGGACCCAGCAGCTCTGGTAAGACTCTGCTCCCGGCGGATCACGTGTCTGCCGGGTCAGAGGGCAGCTGAATTATGGCTGCGTCCATAGCTGTGTATACAGCGCTCATTGAGCGCTGTATACACAGCGATCGAGAAGGCAGGGGAGGTAATAAATCTGCCCTGTCTTCTCTCTAGGAGCTCCGGCTGAAGTTACAGCTGGCTCCTAGTGAAAGCAGCTACACGATCTCCGTGCAGCTGCTGTGTTCTGACTTGGACGTACAGCTACGTCCTGTCAGAACTAGGCAACCACTTCCCGGACGTATATAGTCTATGGGCGGTCCGGAAGTGGTTAAAAGAAAAGAACACATACATGCTCATGGCAGAAAAGATACCAGGAGTCATAGCAATTAGGAAGAAAAGAAAGACTAAGGATCATTTAGTTCTCAGTGCGGAATGATCATTGCTTAGCCTGATGTTTATCGTTAGTCAAATACACTGTTCAACAAAAGACTGTCCTCTTGATAAATGCATATTCAGTATAAATTGGTATATATTTGCCTTGGCTTAACTTTTTGGAAGTCAACGGCAGGCATATGCAACAATATAGACACAAGTAATCCAACATAGTGAATTATCCAGTAAAATCTGATATCTGAATAGTCATCATTTTTATGTGAGGTCCCTGGAAATAGAGTAACCTTCCAATCTTATGTTAATTTCTCTTTTTTTTTTTTACATAGAAATAGAGATGAGCGATTATTATCTGATCGAATACCTCGCTGGCATAGGAATGCGTGTAATCGGCTGAACGCCAATGGGTTAAACTCTTCAAATATTCGATGCATTTAACCCCTGGGTATTCAGCTGATTACACGCATTCGATCAAATACTACTCGCTCATCACTACATAAAAGTAAATGGTATTTTAAAAACCCTATATCACATCAAACTACACGATATACATAGCTCCTATCAAATTTTTGGAAATTACAGACAGAGAAGAATAGCTGAAGGTTGTAGGAGCTTTTAGTTTCCAACATACAGCATATTTATAGTGGAAAAGGGAACTGTGTTGTCTGGTGACATATACAGAGAGATAACGGTTATACCAAGATTGCAACAAATTATTAGTACATATAAGCATTCACTTGGATGTCTGACTGCCTCCATGTTTGTGACTACCATTTAGCATGACAGATTTTAATAATCTCAAACCTAACAATTTATATTTCTTATTGTAACTAGATGCCATTATTACTTTTCAGTAGAGTTTAAAACCATTAATCGAGGCCTGACTGGCATTAAAGAATGGTCTTAAGGGTATACATAAATACCATATACATCACTAAATCCCATAGATGTCATATGGTAATTACTAAGCTCGCAGTCAACATGAGGTCAGTGATACATAATTAAATCTACAAGCTTTACCCATTTCATACAGGAAAAATAAGCCTCAGTGATTCTGCGAGATTTAACTATCTAGGTATTTATTGGTTTCTTCTAACTGTAGGCTTTATCTCTGGCTGGTTGAGTTTGCAAGACATTATAATGAAACCCGCTAAAAGATGTGGGTGTTTTATTTAAATGTCATCTTCTATTACTCCAACAAGGACATTTACATTAGAGCAGACACAATAATCCTGGTTAATGAAATTAGGAAATGCGCTAACGTCTGAATTAGATAGTCAACATATACGGATTCTCAAATAATAAAGTGTGAACCGCCCTTCATACAAACATTTATTTAGTAGGTATTTTTTTGTGTTTGGGATTTGCTAAAAATGTACAATAAATCTGTATTTGACATTGGTTAATAATGAAATTGAACCTTTTCACAAGACGGCGCAGAGCAGCATCAGAATTGGGAATGTATATTTACATATTCAAAGAGCGTGAAAGACACATTTAGGTCTCATGCACACAGTGTGTTATGGCTATATATAAGCTCTGGTGCTAGGTTCACACTAGAAATGAGCGAGTAGTATTCGTCAAATACCTCCCCGCCATAGGGATGCGTGTAAGCAGCTGAATACCAAGGGGTTAAGCGCATCAAATATTCAATGCATTTAACCCCTTGGTGTTCGTCCACTTACACGCATCCCTATGGCGGGGAGGTATTCGATCGAATACTACTCGCTCATCTCTAGTTCACACCTGTGTTCAGATTTCCATTCGGGGGATCTGCTTGAAAAATGTAGTTATCCAAGGAAACTCGCAGATTCCATAGACTATAATGGGGTCAACCAGGATTCTGCCCGAAAAGGGGGGCAAAATGCAGAGAGAAAAGAACTGCTTGGAGAACGGAAGCTGCACACACAGAGTAATTGCACATAGAATAGTCAGCACATCCCTTTGTGTTAATTTATCAGTAGATCAGAAGGTGCCCAACCTGTAAGAGAACAAGTAAAGTGGGGCACATCTGTACACAAACAACAGCAAGGCTGTAGCTATAGAGGGTGCAGAAGTATGAATTGCCACTGAGCCATCGAACCTAGGGAGGCCCAGAGAATCTTCTACAACATAAAAGACATAATAATTATGGGTATCACACAGTAAGAGGGAGCCAGTTATTTATTTTGTATCTGCACTGTCCCCCTAAAGCAGAACTGCTAAAGTCTGAAATTCTGTTTTTGGTGCACTGTTCTGCAGTCATCTTGTACTGTTTAACATTGGGTTTGAACTTTTCCACCTATATGCTGGTCACTCAAGTGTTATCCTAACCCTAACCTGTCTGGTTTGATGTGGACTCATCCAGGGGTTTAACTTGAGGGGGTGCAGAGGGTGCAGTCACATCAGGGCCCAGGAACCTTTGAGGCCTATAAGCACTAGGATCAGTATTGAGATTGCAGCTTACATCTAGCCCATAAGCCAAGGAGACCCATATATTATCTTAACCACACTAATGTAGACTAAACATCTTAGCTCTCGTAACCATCACAATCAAGAATTCGCTGTAGGGATGAGGTAGGGGATCCCTGACATAAGACTACTTATGTCACTGGAGACATCAGGTGGTGTCTCATACCAACAGTCACAGGAGCTAGAGTCACCTACTGCATCCATGGCATACCAGGCAGCACCTTATTTAACCCATTCCATTCCAGCATCTCCTGTCGGCTATGACATCAAGAGTGGCTTCATATCTTGTTTTCTAGAAAGTGAGAGATGTCTAGCAGCTGCTAGTAGACCTCAGCCTTATTTAGTGAGTTAATGTAGACATTGGCACAAGATTGTGTATGACTGCCATCAGCTCTTCAGGCTAGCTAGCAGTAGCTAGTTTTGAAGAGTCTGTCCCAAGTCAATGGAGCCTCTGCTTGCAGAATCAAACCACCCCGAGTCCAATTTATGTGGAACTGCTATCCCAATAAGGAACCCTGGTGTTCATGGCCAAAAAATTGCCTTGCATTTCCCCAACAATGCTTAGAAAGCAAGGGCTGCCAGATTATCTCCTATACCTTCATTTGGACAATGAAATACCATCATATGGTAGACAAATAACACCTTCACCATCATCTTAGTATAACTGTCATCACTGTGCTGTGTCAGACACAGTTAGACGATTTAATGTAAATAGCAACAATGGCCAATGGAGTCTCCATCATGGGACTTTACTAACTATACCATTTCTACACTGCTAAGGTCCAGGAAGCTGCACTCATAGGGGTCTATGGGGCTTTTCTGTGCATCCATAAACTGCCAGTTTTATAAGTACATTAGACACAAAGGTTTATCCTTTTGGATTCTGCATGAATTGAGAGAAAAAAAAACGGTTTGACATGTTTCACCAATTGATACCACAATGTTGAAGTTTTTTTTATCCACAAAGAATTCTATGCTGTGCCATTCAGAGACAACATATGGTGGCAAAAGAATAGAAGGGCTAGGATTTTGTGTGTTTTCATTAAAACATCTGAAACATATCTCTGTAGAGTATGAGAAACCAAAATGAGAAACCCCAGGCAAAAAAGATTATTTTGTACCAGATGCTGTACTTGTTTTAGAGACTACTTCAGACGCCAGATTTCCATATGACTGACTGTAATTGTTGCAGCGGCAGAAGTTATCAAAACCATGCATTATATTTAGATCTATTTAGTGCTACATATCAGTTGATGATGCAAGATTAATGTCTCTCCAGTGTAAAGCAGATGCTGTTTTTCACCCTTTGATTAACGGAGACAGACTACTGCTGTAAATGAATAAAAAAGCTATATTCAATGGCCTGTGTAGATCAGGGTAAAGCTATGTATTATGGAATATTAGCATAAAACATGGAAATGCTCTTTGTAACCAATAAGGATTGGCGAAACTTGCAAGATTTGTTTTTTGAATATTTGCAAGGTTTGCCAAGAGTCATGACATCAGCACAATCCATCTGACCATGAATGCCCAAACACAGGTGTCAATGGTAATCATGGTCATATGACAGAGGATAACATGCTGGAAGAGACTGCAAAAGCCCATGGGTAAAGACTGGATGCCATGAAAGATCAAACACCCAGAAAAGGAAAGGAACCTTAATGTATTAGAAAATTTGTGATGAACATGGATTGTTAACAACTGGTGTGCTAATCTCTAGTAGTCATTCATTACTACAGATGTAGCTCAATAGCATTACACCGATACACTCACTTTCACAGAAGACAACAAAAGTCATTGGAATCTATTGAAAAAGTCCAATCCCCCCCCCATGATTTTTCATAATGATGACTTATTCACAGGACCCTGAACCAACCAAATGATCCAAGTACCTCTTAGTATCAAAAACGACTTTGATCCTATACAAGTAATAGGAGCAGAACAGCTTCTGGTTCCATTCTTCTATGTACTTTCCAATGTCCAGAGGTAGTCAAAAGCAGCTGATTGGTGTGGATGGTTTTACTCTAAACTAGGACCACTCCATGGGACTTGCTCTGGGCTGTGCAGCTGCAAAACTACACTACAACTTGACCTGCATTAGAGTCTCTGGCCTCTTCTTTTAGTCTGACCCCTGATACTGAATGCAACAGGTCCATGGTTTGTCCTGGGCCCAGTATCTGTAGGTCTCCTATTCCGGCCGTGCTGTATTAGGTTTCATCTCAGCCTTAAAGGGGTTGTCCCATCACGAGGATCCTATCTATACTGCTAGTTTATGTGGATTTAAAACTTTTCCTAAATGCATTGCTTTATTAAAACTTCTTTGTTTGGCCGCTATCTTAATTTATTCACTTCATTGTTTACACTTCGTTTCTACAGCCCTTGGGATTATCTGCTCAAAAGTCAAGTGATGTAGCTGCCTGCTCTCGAGGAAGGGGCTGGGAGCAGCTCTGAGCTGTTTGAGAAGCTCCGCTACTTAAATTACACAGATAAGGGAAGTGAGAGCTCCAGTATTTCTGTGCTCTTAACAGTCGGTTTAATTGAATTTGGATGATAAGGGCTGAGATAGGGAGTCTGTTACCTCTGTATGTAATGCAAACTGGACTCAAATCCAGCTCTGCTACATCAGCTTCACACTGTGGTAATTCATTTACAACCAATCCCGTGCAAGTGAAACCCCGCCCACCTATGTGCCGAGAAAAGCAGGAAGTGAAGAGAGCACAACAGCCTGCGGATTAGTTAACAAGCGTCATGGAAATACCCCTTTAAAGGGATTCTATCATTAAAAAAATGGTTTAAAACTAATAGCACATAGGAATAGGCTATATAAAGCCTATACATCTTTTACCTTTATCTTGAAGGTCCGCACCGCCGTATTTGAAATTTTCTTCTTTATGGTAATTGCTCTCAGACAGCACAAGGTGCATGCCCTCCGTCCGGCATTCTCCTCTGTTTCACTCCTCTTCTTAAAGGAGACTACTGCAAACTGGCCAACAGAACAGCTGACTGAGAATGTCCGTCGGCCATTTTGCGGTGGTCTCCTGTAATAAGTGGAGTCAAGAGAAGAAGAATGCCCGATGGAGCCGAAGAAAGGCGGCTGGAATGCTGTGCTCATAACACAAAAGACACGCCCCCTGTGCTTTCTAAGCAAAATTAGCATAAAGAACAACAAAGCAAATAATGCTTCACTGTCCCGCTACAGGCCATTTAGGTCTCTATTGCTTTGGAGTAGCAGATGTGACGTAGTGTCATGACATATCACTGTTTTGTTTTGTTTTTTTGTTGGGGGGGTGGTTTGTCCTAGGCCACCCTTAAGCTCCCAGAAATATATTATATGATTTGGCACTCAAAAGAAGCCTGGTATGTGTGAGCAAGACACTTATTACGGCAAGACTCTAAGATGCTTTGTCGAGGGGCTCCCACCTGTTTAGCTTCAGTTAAGTCGCAGCCTTCCTCTGGCGGTATAGTTTGTGAGTCATGTTAAAATATATCTCCGATGAAAGGCAAAAATCAGATCTGAATCCAGCCATATTTAATAAAAATAAGCTATTTCAACACTTTTTTTTTTTTACATAAAGCATTACGTGGAAAAGGATGAAGTTAAGTCTGACAGTTATACAACTGCAATCACGACAGTTAAGTAACTTTATCAGCTCCTTTGCTGAACAGATAAAAGACTTTGATTATACAGTTCCGGCAATTTTCTGCTCTTAGACAAATAATGGATATAATATATTATTTTCTGAGAAGCTTGCAGTTTTAATACTTTTGGAAAAGTATCACTGAATAACTCAACATACTGAATTCACAATCTACTAGGTAGGTTCTATAATATCATTTACCAACTACAAGATCAACATCTAAGTATTAAAATATTGCTTGCTAGACACCAGTTTAACATTTCCTACCTATGCATAAATGAATGCATCAAACCAAAGCCGACATCATAGAAATAAAGAAGTAAACAAGCCAAAATAAAATCCAGAAGTAAAGATAGAACATTTAGATAACTATATGCAGTGGCAGTGTATTGTAGTAGACATTATGTTGAGCACCATTATACAGTATCTTTAATTAGTCCAATACATCCACCATTTCCATACATGCATACGTGCAATTGTGTAAACAAGCTCATATCGAACCTAGTAATTCACAGCTAGCACAATGACTCATTCATTTCTATGACACCCCATACACACAACCAGGGGCGTAACTACCGTAGAGGCAGCGGAGGCGGCTGCCACGGGGCCCGGGCCATTAGGGGTACCGGTGACAGCCGCTACCGCTGCGGTTTTTTTAAATAGGCTGTCACGGGCCCTATTCACTTGCCGATCCTGGCTGAGCCGGGATCGGCAAGTGACACCGCGGGCCCCACAGGGGCTATCATTATACTCGGGGGTCTTTGCAGACCCCCGAGTATAATGACCGGCGGATCGGGAGAGGTAACAAACATAAAAAACTGTTACTTACCTCTCCGCGATCCTGCCAGGCCTCTGTCCTACTGTTGTCTGACGTCACATGAACCCGGCATGCTTCCCGAGTCATGTGACGTCTGACGTCATTAACCAAGGACGCGAGCGGTGGTCAGCACAGGAGGACAGCACAGCACAGGAGCCGGGGAACAGGTAAGAAGCAACAGTGTTTTTTTTTTTTTTTTGTAATGTTTTTATTCCCCGGGTCTCCGATTATTATACTCTGGGGTCTGAAAAGACCCCAGAGTATAATAATTGTTTATGGATGTCCACAGTGGGACATAATACTGTGTGCAGGGGACACTATTGGGGTTAATACTATGTGCAGGGGACACTATTGGGGTTAATACTGTGTGCAGGGGCCACTATTGGGGTTAATACTATGTGAAGGGGACACTATTGGGGTTAATACTGTTTGCAGGGGACACTATTGGGGTTAATACTGTGTGCAGGGGACACTATTGGGGTTAATACTGTGTGCATGGGACACTATTGGGGTTAATACTGTGTGCATGGGACACTATTGGGGTTAATTCTGTGTGCAGGGGACACTATTGGGGTTAATACTGTGTGCAGGGGACACTTGGGGTTAATTCTGTGTGCAGGGGCCACTATTGGGGTTAATACTGTGTGCAGGGGACACTATTGGGGTTAATACTGTGTGCAGGGGACACTATTGGGGTTAATACTGTGTGCAGGGGTCACTATGGGGCATAATACTGTGTGCAGGGGCCAGTAAGGGACATGATACTGTGTGCAGGGGCCAGTAAGGGACATAATACTGTGTGCAGGGGCAAGTAAGGGACATAATACTGTGTACAGGGGCCAGTAAGGGACATAATACAGTGCGGAGGAGGGGGTCGGTCGAGGTCTTCGGCGTCAGTTGGGATGGGGGGGGGGCCCATGTCAAAAGTTCGCCAAGGGGCCCCGCCATTCCTAGTTATGCCACTGCACACAACTGTGTATTTTCACGGTTCGATGTATGGGGCGGAGAGCTTCGAGCAAAAAGGGGTGGTAGAGGAATGAGCGGTGGCAAACAGATATCATGTTGTTCGTGCCGTTCAATCACATCCCGGTAACATGAACATGGTCGTGTGCATGTCTCCTTACAATGTGTTTCAGTGTCTTCACTATGTATCTTATTCTAAACTGCATGAAAATTACTTAAAGGGATCCTATCATTAAAATGCAATTTTTTTTGTGACTAACACGTTGGAATAGCCTTAAGAAAGGCTAATCTTCTCCTATCTTTAGTTGTCTTCTCCGTGCCGCCGTTCGGTAGAAATCCCAGTTTTCTTCTGTATGCAAATGGTTCTCTTGCAGCATTGGGGGCGGTTTCCAGCTCTAAAAAAAAAAAAAAGGCCACTTACACCAGGCGGGCATGCGCAGTCGGTTCTGCCCAAGGCCAGACGGCAGAGTTGACTTGTGCATGCATAGAAGTTTCATGCTAAGGCTGGAAGAAGAAGACGCGTGAAGAGTCCGTTCCTGAAGAAGATGGAGACGGTGTTAGAGAGTTCTCTCGCAGCATTGGGGATGCCTCCAGTGCTGTTTGAGTACTGAGGCCCGCATCCAGTGCAAGAGAACTCATTTGCATACTGACGAAAATGAGGATTTCTACGGAACGGCGGCGCGGAGAAGACATCTAAAAGTAGGAGAAGAATAGCCTTTCTTAAGGCTATTCCTATGTGCCAGTGAGAAAAAAAATGTGTTTTAATGGTAGAATCTAGAGATGAGCGAACAATAAAATGTCCAAGGTTCGAAATCCAATTCGAACAGCCGCACACTATTCAGCTGTTATAACGGATTTCGAACCCCATTATAGTCTATGGGGGGAAAGGCTCGTTTCAGGGGTAGGCAAAATTCGATGCAATTATACTTACCAAGTCCACGAGTGACGGTCGGGCTGCATTCCCCTTGAAGTCTTCTCCCGGCGCAGCGCCCCCGCGGCGCCTTCCGGCTGGAATTCACTCTGCCTAGGCATCGGGGCCTAGGCAGAGCCGACTGCGCATCGGGGCCTAGGCAGAGTGAATTCCACCCGGAAGAAGATTCGGGGACGCAGCACGGAGAAGACTTTGGAAAGGTAAGAGAAGAACCAGCGTTGTTTGGCAGAATGTATAGCATTCTGCCAATCAACGCTGGTTCTGCATCGAACCTTAAACTTCAAACAGCTAGTAGTGTTTGATCGAGTACGAGTATTTCGAATACCGTAGTATTCGATCGAACACCTACTCGATCGAACACTACTCGCTCATCTCTAGTAGAATACCTTTAACCACTTCAGGACTGGGCCATATTGTCTGTTTCAGGATCAGACACATATCTTTATCCTTTTTCTATAATATAATAATACTGTATGTAAACATTGCATTCACACAAAGTCTAATTTGATTCTAACAACTCCTATCTCAAGTGTATTTAGAACATAAATACATTTTATTGATTTGTTTATTTTACAGAATTAAATTCCAATTTTTTAAAATTATACATCCAAAATCTATTTAAACAATTTAAACAGGAATTTCAAGAATTTAATTTTTCTGTTGATTCCGTACATGTGTTTTAGCGATGATAATTTTTGGCGTCTCACAGTACAGTATACAGGAGTTTCCATCTGCAGTCAGACATTTGGCTTTTCGTTATTATCACTATGGTGAAAGAAAGTAATGATCCCAAGTCCACTGCAGCAATTTATATGATTTGTCATTTTTACGAGCAGCATATGTTTATCTTTACGCCAGACCCCAAGTCATTATATAGTCCTACAATTCAATGTGATACTTGCAGGAAAATGTCTATCATCCAAACCTCTTTATTACTCCTGCGAATGTGAAGCTATAATCTGTGCAGTTGTCTCCAAAGAACTAAAGTTACCTTTGCATAAGATTGGCAGCGCGCAGAATAATTTCTGAAGGCTGGGTGTAAAGATATTTAGATTGAAGTAATTTTGCACCCAAATAGTCTAGGTGATTATGTCAGTAGATGCATATTTCTAATTTTATTACTAATTTGACACCTTCCACTTCAGCAAAACATTATAGAACCATCTAGATGGGGTTGCTGGCCTAAACAACCACTTTCTATGTGGCTTGTTGAACACCAATAAGAGGAACCCTAATGTGAGACCCCAATCTAAAAGCCAGTACAGGCCGAAAAAACAAAAGTATGAACAACTTTCATTCTGACGGACATGGCTCCTCCCTGTATTACATATACAGTCATCCAATAGAATAACCACTATGTATTTGTATATTTAGAAGCTAATCCATTCAAATATCCCAAATTGTTTGTTTTTTGGGGATTCATCTTGGATGAGCTAAAATAGCCACCATGACATGCACTGCGCTAGACAAAGACTTGGGAACTTTGATGGATATCAAGTGACCAGTGCCAGGCAGTTGCAGGCAAATAAAAATTATGGGATATATAAAAAAAATAGGCATAGATGCTCATGACAAAAACATAGTTTGCATCTCTACAAAACATTAGTACATGTGAAGCTTGGCCGCTCTCAGTGATGGCTGCCTGAAGTCTCAGCTCTTCACCCTCCTTGACAAAATCAAAACATTAATCCATTTTGGCTACTTTGGATTTAGTTCTAAGGCAGTGGTTCTTAACCGGGGTTCGATCAAACCCTAGGCTCTATACACGGTTCATTTTGTGTACCAGTAAAAAAACATATACCTATGTCTTAAATTTGGAAAAAAAATCATATTTGATTTATCACTAAAGAAGGGTTCAGTGAATGTGCAAATGAAACTGGTGGGTTCGGTACCTCAAACAAGGTTAAGAACCACTGTTCTAAGTCTATTGCTGGACACCTTCTGCTCGGCCTGAAGAAGACACCCGCCCGGTGTCAAAACACATAGCTATTTTAAGCTGTTGTTCATGTCCTTGGAGCAATAAACAGAACCAATTCACATCGTTAATTTTGTTTTCAAGTTTATTACGGATTTTGCTGTCATTACCGCTCTATCATTTCCTGGTTTTTCTATATATCCTTTCCAATCTAAGGAGGAACACACAGAAGCCTGAAATTTTTTTTTAACAAAAAACTATATCAAGAAAAATATCCAAGTACAAAAAGGGTGACCTGGTCAGCGACTATTAGTCTAGAGCTTCATCAATTAGCTTGTTGGGGATTTTTTTGCAATTACAATGGCGGCAGTTTCTATACCGTATATAGAATATACTCAAGTATAAGCCAAATTTTTAAGCACAGTTTTTGTGCTCGGCTTATACTCGAGTCAAGCCAAATAAAAAAAAAATTTCATCATTTCTTAAGGTTTTTTTTTTTTTTTTTGCTCACCCAATAAACATTCTTGCAGCCTATGCTAATCTGTGCTGGCCCAATAAGCAAAAAAAAAAATAAAAAAAATCAGATTAGCACAGGCTGTAAAACAGCTTATTGGGAGAAACAAAAAAACAAAACACCCCTTAAAGGGGCTCTGTCACTGGGTAAAGTCATTTTTATCTAAACACATGCTTGCAAAGGCTTTACAAATGCTATTTCACACCTACTTTAGTATGTAGATCGCCTCAGTGGTTTCTGAATAAGTCCGTTTTTATTAATATGCTAATGAGCTTCCAGCCAGCTCAGGAAGTTCCCAGCAGCCTCCTCTCTCCTATTATCTTCTATGTGTGTGAGGCAAACAGGAAGCTGAGTCATCATCATCAGCAGTCTCCCATACAAAACACCAGAGAGACGTGTGCACAATCTATCGTGCACCAGTCTAATTAGCATATGAATAAAAACGGACTTATTCAGAAACCACTGAGGCAATCTACATACTAAAGGTAAGTGTGGAATAGACTTTCTAAAGGCTATGCAAGCATGTGATTAGTTAAAAATGACTTTTCCTAGTGATAGAGCCCCTTTAAATGAAGATATTTCAGATTAGTCGGGTATGTCACTATTTTTATGGTGAGGAAAAACAACCTTAAGAAATGCAGGTTTCTTTACTGTTTAATGAGCAAGCAAAAAAAAAAAAAAAAAAACCAGTGGATAAACATTGTGGTTTATGCTGCAGCATTTTTCACAGAAATTCCACACAATTCCTCTGTGGACTTTCTGCTCTATTATACCTATATGGAAAACACCAGCCTTTCCATAGGTATAATTGACATGCTGCAATTTACAAAAGTGCAAGAGTTGCAAGCAGATTTTTCTTTGTAATGTGTAGATGGGATTAGCCAGAATCCCATCCACTTTGCAGATAATGCTTCATTTTCACATTGTGGGGCTCTTTGGGAATTTTTATAAACAATTATTAAATTCATGCTGTTTACCTGTATGTGTTGCAATGCTGTGAGGCTAGTTTTACCTCTATTTGCAATTTGTTTGATATTTTCCCTGTTGTGCTGGCTCCACTTCCACTGAACTTCCTAGTATGGAGGAGGGACTTTTTTTTTTTCCTGTCAAGTCCCAGCATTCTCCATTTACCCCGGGTTCCTTTGCTATATCCACCTACTTCTCCTTTGCCATTTTCTGTAGTTCCACCGCTTCACTTTTACTGGTCCACATCATCTAATTGATTCCTGTCCAAAAAGTATTGTATTCTGCACCCCCACACACACACACACACACACACACACACCCCACTATGTCCAATGTTCTGCCCTGTTTCACACAGAGTTTTTCGGTCAGGAATTCGGTCAAATTGTTCCTCCAAAATCACCTCACCATACAGTCCTATGGTGAATCGTTTTTAGGAGGAGGAATTTGAGCCAGTTTCCTGACCAAAAAACTCCATGTGAACGCAGCCTTTCTCTTCTGTTCCACCACCAGCATTCCTCCTCTATCAGTTTTCATACCCACCACCTCCTTTGTATCCTCCCACCTTCTTCTCTTGGATTCTTAAGGCTGAGTTCACATGGAATTTTTTGGTCAGGGTTTTGATCAGGAATCTACCTCAAAATCCACCACCAAAAAAAATCCTCCCAATAGAACTCTATTGGGAGGCTTTTTTTTGGAGGCTGATTTTGAGGCAGATTCCTGGACCAAATTTCTGACCAAAAAAACGCCATGTGAACTCATCCTTAGGGTAAGTTCACACAGTTTTTTCATCAGGATTTTGAGGCCATATCTGCCTCAAAATCCTGACCAAAAAGACGGCTTTATTTTTTCCTATAGCCGTTTCTTCCAGCTCCCGGAAAAAAAGAAGCGAGATGCTCATTCTTCAGGCCAAGTTGCCTCGCGATTTGGCCTGAAGACACTCCCGACTAGGCCCATTCATTGTGGAGCGAGTGGAGTGCACGACTGGATGCCGATGCAGTGCACCAGCTTTCAGTCGCGGCTACCTGGGTTTTTGGATCAGAACCTGAGGCGGCCTGTTGTGGTGGCTGCCAAAAATCGCCATATGAAAAAGTCCTTCAAGTCCAACTATTTCATCTGGTGGTTTCAATTTAAAACAATGGACATCGAACGGACCCTATTATAGTGAAACGTTGGTATATGCTGTTTTTGCAGTGCATGCTCAGGTCCTCCGTCAAACCAAAACATTGGATACCCAGGAGCAAGTGTGAACTTATTGTAACACAGTTTTTATCCGAATTCTCTCCTTTCTGCCTCTTTGTGGGATTTATTATATGGGTTCTCCAGCTTTTCAACAATGGAAGCCTATCTACATGATAGGACATCATTTTTTGGCCAACAGGAATCCAAAGGGTATAACTCATGTATATCAGCTATCTTCACATGTAGGTTCAATTTTCATTGTGCACTTAGAGTTCACACAGAGTTTTCTGCATTCAAAATCTGCTTCATTAAACATCTTCCAACTCTCCCATTTATTTCTTTTGGAGTCAGGAGCAAATGATTTTTTTTTTAGCAACAGGTAAAAAAGAAGCATTAGAACTATCTTCAAGTGGATTCTGCCCTACAAACCCCATTGCAATGAATGAGAGGCAGAAAAAACCTAGGCACTTTTTGGAGAACTTTTTGAAAAACCACTGCGATAAAACTGAAGTTTTTTTCTGCTTCCCATTCATTTCAATGGGTGTTGCAAAGCAAAATCTGCCTGATGATAGGTCCTGATTCTTCAGTTTTTATTTGTAGCTCAAAAAATATCAGAGGAAAAAAAAAAATCAGATTTTGATTGAGATTTTTTGAAGGTGTTTTTGAAGTTTTTTTGAAAGGTATTAGCAGTCTGCCTAACAGCTCAGGAACAGCAAGGTAAGAAAATATAAGCAAGGCAGCAGATAATCTACTGGGAGTGTGTTAGCCAGGAAGGGCAATAAGGAAATCGCCTCAGCAACATGCCATGGTCACAATAGGATCTGAATCAAGTAAAGTACAGTAGGTCCCATGTCATAGATGAAGACACAGACATGGAGGGATATCGACAAAACTGTACACACCAATTAGTCATTCGTAGATGCCACTGTCCAGTCTGAACCCTAAGGGTAAGTTCACACAGAGTTTTTTGGTCAGGGTTTTGAGGCCGTATCCACCTCAAAACCCTGACCAAAAAGATGGCTCCCATTGAAATCAATGGGAGCCGCTAAGGTCTTTTTCTGGGACCCGTTTCTCCTGGCTCCCGGAAAAAAAGAAGCGAGATGCTCATTCTTCAGGCCAAGTCGCCTCGCGATTCGGCCTGAAGACACACCCTCCTCCGGTCTAGGCCCATTCATTTGGCCTAATCCGGAGCAGAGTGTGCGACTGGATGCCAGTGCAATGCACCGGCTTTCAGTCGCAGTTACCCGGTTTTTGGATTGGAACCTGAGGTGGCCTCTGCCTGATGTTCCAATCTTGTGTGAACTTACCCTAACATAACCCAAATGGAGCACGTGGGGATAAATGCCATCGGAAGACAATTACAAATTTTGGCAAAGATTCACATGACCGAATTTCACTCATGAAACTTAGTCCGTGTGTTGTCCGGATTTAACTGGTCTTACCTTCAGGCCTGGAGTGGGACTCCTAGCATAGTTATCTATATTGTTAGTAGTGTCTGCCTCCAAGTGACATGCTGTCCTGTACTGTAATCGGTACGCTGCAGTAACTAACTTTATCATACAAGACTCCATCCATATTGGTTTTGAAACTTTATCAGCAAAAACATTGTTTTCATACAGAAGACCAAATTTAGCTTCACTTTTTCATATAATCTATCCATGAATTCCTTTTATAGACCCAATGCAGGCAAATCTTAAGGTGCCATAATTCATTTTCTTCTTATAATGATCCAAGCAACTGTGTATAAGGCTCGCTGGCTTCAGAAATTTCTAATTGAACTTTACTGTCTTTTGCCTTGAAACACTGGATAACATCCAGATCTTTATGGCCTCCGCAGAGCCCAATTGTATACATGCAGCCACTTAACATGTCGCCTTTCCCCATCTGCTACATAAAGCTGAAGTGACAAATTAGTGGTCTCCACTGTGAGAGTATAGAAGACATCTTAATGTTGGCTGCTTATTAAATTCTGCTCTAAGATGAATACAAAAATATAATGCAGGAAATAAAACCATTGTGAAATAACATTGCAAATACCTTTAGAGGTTGAATGGAATTGTGATTATAGTGAACGTATTTTTCTAAATCATATGTTTGTCAAAACATTTTCCCTAGTTATTTAATATTGTAGGAAAACTTTAATAAACGGATAATATAGTCAAACAGTTAACCTGTTAGGGAATTGCTAGAGAAGAAAGCTTCTGGCGAAACCTGGGGGGAATGGTACGACAAGACAGTGAGTAGAGATGAGTGAACAGTGTTCTATCGAACTCATGTTCGATCGGATATTAGGCTGTTCGGCATGTTCGAATCGAATCGAACACCGCGTGGTAAAGTGCGCCATTACTCGATTCCCCTCCCACCTTCCCTGGCGCCTTTTTTGCTCCAATAACAGCGCAGGGTAGGTGGGACAGGAACTACGACACCGGTGACATTGAAAAAAGTAGGCAAAACCCATTGGCTGCCGAAAACATGTGACCTCTAATTTAAAAGAACAGCGACGCCCAGCTTCGCGTCATTCTGAGCTTGCAATTCACCGAGGACGGAGGTTTCCGTCCAGCTAGCTAGGGCTTAGATTCTGGGTAGGCAGGGACAGGCTAGGATAGGAAGGAGAAGACAACCAACAGCTCTTATAAGAGCTAAATTCCAGGGAGAAGCTTGTCAGTGTAACGTGGCACTGACGGGCTCAATCGTCGCAACCCAGCTTTCCGCGGATCCTGAATGGAATACACTGTATATATACCCCCGATACCCGTTCCAACGGTGTGCCCCCCCACCTTCACCCCAGAAATACCCTGCAAGTCCCCTAGCAATAGAATTGGGGCTATATACACCCACTATTTTTGCTATTAGTATATAGTGCCATTGTCTCACTGGGAATTCAAAGAATATATTGGGCTTACATATAACTTCAATTCCAGGGAGAAGCTTGTCAGTGTAACGTGGCACTGACGGGCTCAATCACCGCAACCCAGCTTTCCCAGGATCCTGAATGGAACACACTGACAGTGTATTCCCGTATACCCCATATATACACCCCAAATCCCCGTTCCAACGGTGTGCCCCCCCACCTTCACATCAGAAATACCCTGCAAGTCCCCTAGCAATAGAATTGGGGCTATATACACCCACAATTTTTGCTACTGGTATATAGTGCCATTGTCTGACTGGGAATTCAAAGAATATATTGGGGTTATGTGCACCCACAATTTTTACTACTGGTATATAGTGCCATTGTCTGACTGGGAATTCAAAGAATATATTGGGGTTACGTGCACCCACAATTTTTACTACTGGTATACAGTGCCATTGTCTCACTGGTAATTCAAAGAATATATTGGGGTTACGTGCACCCACAATTTTTGCTACTGGTATATAGTGCCATTGTCTGACTGGGAATTCAAAGAATATATGGGGGTTACGTGCACCCACAATTTTTACTACTGGTATACAGTGCCATTGTCTGACTGGGAATTCAAAGAATATATTGGGGTTACAAATACCCTCATTTCTTGCTACTGCCATATAGTGCCAGTTTCTGACTGGTAATTCAAAGAATATATTGGGGTTACGTGCACCCACAATTTTTGCTACTGGTAGATAGTGCCATTGTCTCACTGGGAATTCCACAAATAATTTGTGGATTCATTCACCCTACATCTCAGGCTCTTGCCATATTCACCCAGGTTGTCAGTGCTGCACCAGCTCGTTCCCAGACAGCTCGGCCCGAAAAACACGTTACCTATATAGAGGATTATAGACAATGAAGACAACATGTTCTAAATCTAATGTCTGCACCTTCTCCAGAATTAAAATAAAGGCAGCGTTTAACTTTCAAATAGCACTGCACAAAGGAAGAGCTTATCAGCTTGTCTCATGACATGCTACTGAAAAGTGTCATTTGTGTATCTTAATGTAAATATAGTTGTATAAGCTTTTTGGGTTTTAGGCACTGCCAAGTTATTTATTACCACCCGCTCCCTTATAATGATGATGCCGCCAAAGTCACTGTGGGTGTTCAGAGCTCACAGCTTTGGTTGACATTTGTCTTGCTCTCTGTCGGTACCAGCTGTCTTTTTGGATACCGTAAAGTTATGTTGACTTTATTAACAGCTATAGAAGCTTTAGCCAGGTTGTGACGGTGTGTAACCCTAACAACACTAAGTGGGATACACATTAATAGTCAGTCTATGTACGCTAAACGTATCACTGAAGTAATTTTTTTTCCCTCTCCCCTAATATAAGAAAGGAACAGACATTAGACCTAGACCGGGGTTCGAGGCTTGTAAAAATCCAGTATTATTTGTTCTTCATGATGTGAAATATGTGTTGAAAAGCAACCCAAGATGAAGTCAGCCATGTGTGCCAGTGTGTTACTTGGCATGCCTTTGCTGGCCCCAACTGTAAGGGTCACTCTCCATTTCCTCCATTTTCCACTCCCCTTCACACCATTTGTGGTGAAGCAATGGGATGCACTGAAGTGCACCCTCTAGCCTCGTGTGGGACAGGGACATCAGATGCCACTCCAACCCCCTCGTCTTCCTCCGCCAGCCAACGGTGCGAAGATGAGAGGAGTGTGCTCTGAATGTTTTCTGCCTAGCAGAGGCTAGTTCTCAATTACGAAAATGGCCCCACTTTGACCTGTATATCAGGCACAATGGTGTAGGTTTCAAAGAAACATGGCACCAACAAGTTGGAAAACGTGGGCCATGCGTGGACCGTGTTTGAGTCTGGCAAGCTCCAGATCTGCTACCAGGTTCCAGCCATTATCACAGGTGCAAAAATGCCAGGCCCCAGGTGTAGCAGGGAAAAAAAAATGCCATCTCAGCCAGGATGGCATCCCTGACCTCGGAGGCACTGTGCTGTCTGTCCCCCAAGCTGATCAGTTTCAGCACGGCCTGCTGACATCTCCCCATGCCAGTGTTACAGTGTTTTCCGCTAGTAGCTGGGGTGGAGGTTGCAGCTTCGTAGGGTTTCAGTCTACTCCTGCCATGAATTTTGGCCTGGGAGAGGAGATAGGCCACCCCAGTTTGCACCCGGGGAACAGACTCCACCACATTCACCCTGCCTGTCATTAAAGATAAGCACTGCTGCATCCCTGACCACAGGCGCTTGTCCATGTGTCGGTGGTCAAGTGGACCTTGCAGCAAAGCGCAGAGCTCTGGGCCCGACTGATGTTATGGGACACATGCAGGCGCAAGGCAGGGACAGCACACCAAGAGAAGTAGTAACGGCTAGGCCCAGCATAGGGAGGTGCCCCAGCTGCCATCTGCTGACGGAAGGCCTGGGTCTCCAGAAGCATAAACAAACACCAACATCTCCAGGGCCAGCAGTTTATCGATGAGGCTGTTAAAGGCTTGGGCATGGGGGTGGGTTGTGTTGTACTTCTGCCTGCAATGAAAAGCTTGGGAAATGTGGAGTGGCTGGGAAGAGGCGCATGATGGTGCAGGCCAAAAGGGCGCATGAGGGTGAACTCCCCAATGTGTCAGAGATAGGTGTGTAGGTGTCCTTGCATCATATACTTGCACCATATTTGGCTTTGGAAGTTAATTTTGTGCCAAAAAGTGGTTAAGACAGCGATCCCTCAGCTACTCCCGTTACACTGTCTATTGAAGTTACCATCTGTGGAAGTGGACCACCATTTCTAAGATCCCAAAGGAAGCAGGCAAGAGATGTGCAGTTCAGAAAAAAAGATGAGAAAATAAGTGTAGGCTGTAGAGCACAGAGGGATCGGAGAGGACAGAGCTGGTGTCGGCCAGGTATTCCCACAACATGCGCCTATACTTTTCCCTCCTGGTGACACTAGGCCCCTGAGTGGCAGTAATTTGTCCAGGGGGGCCATTAACGTGTTCCAGACCTAGGAATAAGTCTTCCAACAGGGTAGAGTTTTGCATGCCTTTGCTTCTACCCACTGTTTTTGCTGCTTAGCTTCACTCCACATCTACACTGCTTTCACCCCTAAACATCACCCCAGTTTATGCCTTTGTTTCTACCCTGTTTTTTTTGTTGAATTAGCTTCCCTCCACATCTACACTGCTTTAGCCCCTAAACATCACCCCAGTTTATGCCTTTGCTTCTACCCTTTTTTTTTTGTTGAATTAGCTTCCCTCCACATCTACACTGCTTTAGCCCCTAAACATCACCCCAGTTTATGCCTTTGCTTCTACCCAGGTTTTTTGTTGATTTAGCTTCCCTCTACATCTACACTGCTTTAGCCCCTAGACATCACCCCTGTCCAGGTGGGGTCGGTGGCCTCGTCATCCACCAACTCCTCTTCCAATTGCGCACTGCCCCCTTACTGCAAACCGCACATGACCACAGCTTGCCTTGATGGCAACTGTGTCTCATGATCCCCACTTAGGTCCAGACAAGTCGGTGGCGGGTCCAAAACTCCAAAATTGGAAGGAAATGGCAGATGCTGCAGTATTTCTAACACCTGTTCCTGGTGCTCGGGCCTGGTCTGTGTTGTACCCTGCACCCTGCTTAACGCAGCTGCCATATCCGAAGTTGTGCTGAGCGCATGCTAATGTTTCGTGTCCAGTGCAATGGATGGGATGGGATTTCACATAAGTCTGCCACCCATGGCCACTCATGGTTGAGCAACTGAGGGAGTTGACTTTGACGAACCCAAGGGTTTTGGAGTTGGAACTACATCAAAGGTCTGTGCTGCTCACACACTCTGCTCAACACATGATATGTTTAGTGCCAGCAGTGTGGAGACGTCGCACAACAACCGTTGTTCCAGCAGGTACAGGCGTTGTAGGAGTGCATAGAGGCTAGCAGCGGCAACTATACACTTTAAAAACTATCCGCACAAGCGCCACACTTTCACCAGTAGCTCAGGAACATTGGGGTACCTTTTTCAAAAGATTAGCAGCAATGAGTTAAAAACGTGGCCCAGGCATGGAATATGTTGCAGGCTGCCAAGCTACAGAGCCAATCCCAGGTTACGGCCATTATCACACATGACAACATGCCTGGGCCCAGGTGCAGTGGCAAAAACCACATTGCCGTCTCATCGAGGATGGCATGACTCACTTTGTAGGCAGTGTGCTGTCTGGCCCCCAAGCTGATGAGCTTCAGCACGGCCCGCTGACGTCTCCCCACACCAGTGTTGCAGCGTTTCCAGCTCGTAGCTGGGGTCAATTTAACAGCGGAGGAGGGTGGTGTTTCAGCCCTCCTCCCAGGAATGTTGTGTGGGGAGACAAGTCAGGCCACCACATTTTGCGACCCGGTCCACGCCTCAACTACATTCAACCACTGTGCCCAAATTGAAAGGTAGCGTCCCTGTCCGCATGCACTTGTCCATTCGTAACTGGTCACATGGAACTTTAGGGCTAAGCGCTGAATTTAGGGACCGCCTCATGTTTGGGGGAAAGTGCTGGTGTGGACGGCACAGTGCGGTGGCGCAGTAGACACTCTGCCCAAAAAGGGCAGAGTGTCCCCCAGCCGGGATTCCAACATCTCCTGGGCCAGATTTCTTGAGATGAGGCCGTTGAAGCCTTGGGCATGTGGGTGGGTTGCGCTGTACTTTAGCATGAAATGAAAGGCTTGGGAGATGGGGAGTTGCTGGGAAGAGGCGCATGATGGCGCGGGCAAAAGGAGAAATGGCAGGAAAAGGTGAGGATAAGGGTGAACTCCCCAAAGTGTCAGAGGCAGATGTGGAGGTGTCCTGGCTCCTGGTCTGGACTGCAGCGCCAGCCCTGTCAACAGTGGAAGAGGCAGTGGCCGCCAGGCCAAACGACGATTATCCTGCGCTTGCTCTCACCCACTGAGCCCAGGGCTTGCCTTCCAAATGATGGCACCCGCAAGAGGTGGTGAGATTCCTCTCCGCAGATCTCCAAACCATCTTGGACTTGCAAATTGCACTAAATTTGTCATGTAACTGACATGTATATGATGAGTCTATCCATTGTCTGTTCATTTTGGTGAAAGTCAGCCTGTCAGCTGACAGACAGCTGTGCTTGTCAGTGATGATGCCACCGGCTGCTTGTACCCCCAGTTTTTGCTGCTTAGCTTGCCTCCACATCCACACTGCTTTTGCCCCTACACATCACCCCTATCCATGCCTGTGCCTCTAGCCATAAGTCTGCCACCCATGGAAACTCATGGTGCAGAAAGTGAGGGAGCTGACTCTGAGGAACCCTTGGGTTTTGTAGCTGGTACTCCATCAAAGGTCTCTGCTGCTCACACACCCTGCTGAACATACGGTATCTAGGGTTAGAGCGTGTGGTGACCTCGCACAACAGTAGGTGCTTCAGGCAGATGTAGGCCTTGCTGGAGTGTATTGCGGCAAGCTCCAGGTACTGTAGACTTGGGAAAGTGGGTGTCCAAGTGCCGCACTTTCACCCTTAGCTCAGCTAATTTGGGGTATGTTTTTAAAAATCATTGCACCACTACATTGAACACGTGGGCCAGGCATGGAACGTGTTGGAGGCTGGCAAGCTCCAGAGCCCTCCAACAAGACAAAAAAGCCTGGCCCCAGGGGCAGCGGGGATAAACAAATTGCCATCTCATCCAGGATGGCATCCCTGACCTCAGAGGCAGTGTGCTGTCCGTCTCCCAAGCTGATGAGCTTCAGCCCAGCCTGCTGACGTCTCCCCACACCAGTGTTGCAGCGTTTTCAGCTCGTAGCTGGGGTCAATCTAACAGCGGAGGAGGAGGAGGGTGGTGTTTCAGCCCTCCTCCCAGGAATGTTTTGTGGGGAGACAAGTCAGGAAAATTCTTGAAACGGGAGAGTTTTGCATCTTTGCCCTTGCTGCCTATGGACATCCCTTTGCCTCTAGCCACCATTTTCCCTGCTTTGCTTGCCTCCACATCCACACTGCTTTTGCCCCTAGACATCACCCCAGTCCATGCCTTAGCTTGTACCCCCAGTTTTTCCTGCTTAGCTTGCCTCCACATCCACACTGCTTTTGCCCCTAGACATCACCCCAGTCCATGCCTTAGCTTTTACCCCCAGTTTTTCCTACTTAGCTTGCCTCCACATCCACACTGCTTTTGCCCCTAGACATCACCCCAGTCCATGCCTTAGCTTGTACCCCCAGTTTTTCCTGCTTAGCTTGCCTCCACATCCACACTGCTTTTGGCCCTAGACATCATCCCTATCCATGCCTCTGCCCCTAGCCATAACTCTGCCACCCCTGGAAACTCATGGTGCAGAAACTTTGGGAGCTGACTTTGAGGAACCCTTGGGTTTTGTAGATGGAACTCCATCAAAGGTCTGTGCAGCTCACACACCCTGCTCAAGATATGGTATTGTAGGGTTTCAGCGTGTGTGAATGACGGACAACAGCCTGTGTTTGGACAGATGTAGGCCTTGCTAGAGTGTTTTTAGGCTAGCAGCGACTCCTGTGCACTTGCAAAAGTGGGCGCACAAGCGCCGCATTTTCAACAGTAGCTTCAGTACATTTGGGTATGTTTTTAAAAAACTTTGCACCACTAGGTTAGACGTGGGCCAAACATGGAACGTGTTGGAGGCTGGCAAGCTCCAGAGCCGCTACCAGGTTCCAGCCATTATCACAGGCGTAAAAATGCCAGGCCCCAGGTGTAGCAGGGAAAAAAAAATGCCATCTCAGCCAGGATGGCATCCCTGACCTCGGAGGCACTGTGCTGTCTGTCCCCCAAGCTGATGAGCTTCAGCACCGCCTGCTGACGTCTCCCCACACCAGTGTTTTAGCGTTTGCCGCTAGTAGCTGTGGTGGAGGTTGCAGCGTCGTAGGGTTTCAGTCTACTCCTGCCATGAATTTTGGCCTGGGAGAGGAGATAGGCCACCCCAGTTTGCACCCGGGGAACAGACTCCACCACATTCACCCTGCCTGTCATTAAAGATAAGCATTGCAGCATCCCTGACCACAGGCGCTTGTCCAAGTGTCGGTGGTCAAGTGGACCTTGCAGCAAAGCGCGGAACTAAGGGCCCACCTGATGTTGAGTGACACGTGCTGGTGCAAGGCGGGGACGCCACACCGGGAGAAGTTGAGACGGCTAGGGACGGCATAGTGAGGTGCCACAGTTGCCATCAGGTCCGGGAAGGCGGGAGTTTCAACAAGCCGGAACGCCAACCTCTCCTGGGCCAGCAGTTTAGCGATGTTGGCGTTCTAGGCTTGCGTGGGTGGGTGGTTAGCGGTGTATTTCTGCCGGCGCTCCAATGTCTGAGAGATGGTGGGTTGTTGTAAAGAAGCGCCTGATGGTGCCTTTGATGGTGCAGGAGAAGGAGATAAGACAGAAACAGGGGAGGATGAGGGAGAAGTCAACAAAGTGGCGGAGGCAGATGAAGTGATGTCCTGGCTCGTCCTCTGGAGTGCATCGCCAGCACTGTGAGCAGAGGCAGTGGCATGAACGGCGGGCGACGTTTGTCCTGCCGTTGCTGCCTGCCACTGATTCCATTGCTTGGATTCCAAATGACTGTGCATTGAAGTGGTGGACAGGTTGCTCTTCTCAGGGCCCCTACTCGATTTCGAGAGGCAAATTGTGTAGACAACACTATATCTGTCCTCGGCGCATTCCTTGAAAAAACTCTACACCTTCAAGAAACGTGCCCTCGATGGGGGAGTTTTTCTGGGCTGGGTACAAAAGGGAACATCTTCGGACATTCCGGGTCTGGCCTGGCTTCGGCAAAGCAGCTGACCTCTGCCTCTGGATATGTCTCTGCCTCTAGCTACCCTTTTTGGTGCTGCACCTGCCTCAACATCCACACTACTTTCCCAGCTTGACATCCGCCTTGTCCAGGTGGGGTCGGTGTCCTCGTCGTCCACCACCTCCTCTTCTAACTCCTGTCTCGCCTCCTCCTCCTGCACAATGCGCATGTCAACTGGCTGCCCTGACAGCAACTGCATCTCATCGTCGTCGATGAGGGTGGGTTGCTGGTCATCCGCCACCAAATTGACCGGAGATGGAGGAGACTCTAGTGTTTGAGCATCTGGACACAGATACTCGTCTGTTAGGTCCGTGGAATCGCGAAATGGAGGGGCAGGTTGCGGTACAGTCAAAGGAAGGGAGAACAGCTCTGGGGAGCAGGGACAGTTGGGGTTATTGTTCTGGGAAGATTGGGAATTTTGGGTGGAAGGAGGACAAGACTGTTGGGTAAGAGGAGGTAGAGGCTGACTGGCTGGTGGACAATGTGCTTTAAGCGTTATCCGACAGCCATTGCAAGACCTGTTCCTGGTTCTCGGGCCTACTAATCTTTGTACCATTCAGCCTAGTTAATGTGGAACTTTTGTGCAAAGCGCAGAACTTAGGGCCCGCCTGATGTTAAGGGACACACGCTGGTACAAGGCTCAACTCACCCTAAGTGCCAAAAACACTGCTGGTGCAAGGCTCTACTCATGCCAAGGGCCTCAATCTCTGCTGGTAGCTCAGCTTAAGGTCCTGTAACTTTGTTTGGAAGGGCTCATGTTAAGGGCTAGAAAAGTGAATTTTGGAAGGTCTTACCACATCACACACACACACACACACACACACACACTCAAAATGACAGTTAAGGGTGAGGGCTTTTGGAATTCCCATTGCCTATTTCATTTGTGGTTGTCATGGGGAACGTGATTTAAAGGGGTGGTTGTTACTGTTTGTTGAGCTTAAATTGGGGTTTGTGTCCATCCATTTGGGGAGTAAAGAAGGTTTCCAGGTATTTTCCCACTTTGATAGAGGTTTTTTTGAATGTGTAAAGTGTGTAGTTGTTAGGCAGTGATGTTGGGGTAATAGAGGGTCTTTGGTGTGTTAGATGCCCCCAGACATGCTTCCCCTGCTGTCCCAGTGTCATTCCAGAGGTGTTGGCATCATTTCCTGGGGTGTCATAGTGGACTTGGTGACCCTCCAGACACGGATTTGGGTTTCCCCCTTAACGAGTATCTGTTCCCCATAGAATATAATGGGGTTCGAAACCCATTCGAACACACGAACATTGAGCGGCTGTTCGAATCGAATTTCGAACCTCGAACATTTTAGTGTTCGCTCATCTCTAAAGCTGAGCCCCCTCTGTCCCTTCCTATTTGCCTGTCCTGTCCTAAGTGACAGGGGACAACTGGGCGGCAAAACCCTACCTAGATATAGGTGATGACACAGAACACTTACAAGACAAACAACAAAAGGAGGTCAACTAGCCAAGAGCTCGGTAACAGTCGAGGAACGCAGTATAGAAGCAAAATCCAAGAGAATAGTCAAAGGTAAAGCCAGAGGTCAATAATATGAGTACAAGTAGCAAATCAACAAAAGTAACATCCAGCATGTACAGGCAATAGCAAGCACCAATGTGAATGTGAGCAAAGAATAAATAGGAAGGAAGAACCCGCCCCAGGCTTGAGAAGAAGATAGGCTGTCAATCACACAGGTAAGGCTAAAATTAACTATTAGGCTGAGTGCACACGGTTTTTTTTGGTCCGGAACCTGAGTCGGAGGCCGCCTCAGGTTCTGGACCAAAAAACGGGTAGCCGCGACTGAATGCTAGTGCACTGCATCGGTATCCAGTCACGCTCTGTGCTCTGGATTAGACCCAATGAATGGACCTAGTCAGGAGGAGGGAGTGTTTTCAGGCTGAATCGTGAGGCAAATCAATGTGAGCCATCTTTTTGGTCAGGGTTTTGAGGTGGATATGGCCTCAAAATCCTGACCAAAAAACCCTGTGTGAACTTACCCTTAGGGTCCATTCACACAGAGGAGAATGGTGAGGAATTTGGTGTGGAATTTTATACGCTGAAAAAAAAAATCCTCCCATTGATTTCAATGGGTTCTGCTAGCTTTTTTTTCCCACTAGTGGAATTTTCTGCTAGTGGAAAATTCCACTAGTGGAAAAAAAAAAAAAAGCTATCAGAACACATTGAATCAATAGGAGGCTTTTTTTTTCAGCGTGGAAAATTCCACACCAACCTCATCACCATTTTCCTCCGTGTGAATGGACTCTTAGAGGAGCAGAGGGAAACCAAGGTGAAGGGAAAAGGACAGTGTTCAAACAATACAAAAACCTAAAGCAAGAAATCAAAAATGCATCAAAAACGCTGCAGGGTGCGAGAGGATTGCGCTGAATTTCGAATGGGCATGAACGTAACATAACCCTTATCCATCAATTATGAGAAATGAAGACCCCAGCTATGAACACCAATGAAGTCTGGTTTTTTTTTGTTTTTTTTTTTAGTATAGCACTGTACTCGTATTTAAGAAGAAACAACAAAACAAAACAAAACAAAAAAAAACACAAATTTTCCAATAGGCCCTTGATTAAAAAATTGATCCAATGAATGGGCCTAGTCCGGAGGAGGGAGTGTGTTCAGGCCGAATCGCGAGGCGAAAAAATCTTAAGAATTAGCATCTTGCTTCTTTTTCCGGGAGCAGGAAAAAATGCCTCCCGGAAAAAAAGACCTGAGCAGCTCCCATTGATTTCAATGGGAGCGGTCTTTTTGGTCAGGATTTTGAGGCGGATATAGGCTCAAAATCCTGATCAAAATACTCAGTGTGAACTTACCCTTAGGGTGGATAAAACTGTATGACGAATTCTTAATAACTTAGGCAGTCAAGCATGCCAAGAAAAAGTTTAGCTAATAAAGAATGGGCTTGAATGGTGATACTTTAGTTAAATGCGATTCCAACTAAGTATAGTTTACTTTTTTTAAAAAAATAATTTAGGTTCTGCACTGATCCCTGAAGTCTGTTAAAAAGATTTCCATCCCATACCGGTATTTGTACTTGCTGCTTTAGCAAAGATATCATGAGGGCATGTGACAAATGCAGTCAGTGGGTCACCATACTTTTACCAGGTTTCGTTTGACAACCCCTAATACTGTATGACATGATATCCACCGTGATAACTTGTAGCCGGAAATAGAAAAACCTGAAACAAATGTTTATCAATAGTATTGATAAAATTATCAAATCCATATCAATTCATTATTTTATTTTATTAAAAGAAAGTACGTGAAATATTATTTTATGATGATAATTTGTAACTGAATATTTCAAACACATTTTATTTTCATTCTAGTTTCACATCTTCCACTTATGCGCCATAATACATAATAGATATGAACACAATAAATCACTTTTAAACTCATATATGCAGAAATTTTATCGCACACTGGGAATCGAGAAATATTTGTTTAAAATCAGATTGACTGACACTTCTCGGTCTTCCTGTAGTAATTCCCTTAGGCTTTCTCAAAACATTTCACACAGAGTGCTTAATAAAGTTCTAGATTTTAGGATTGTACAGAAATATTTTTTGACATTTGTTAAGAAATATAATCAGAATATAGAAGCTTTGTCATGTGCAAAGAGGGTATTGTCACTAAAATGCTATTGTCAACACACTTCTAATGAGTATAGGTTAGGAAGAAGAAAAATCTTATCAACCCCTTCCCATTGTAGACATTTTGGCATTTTTATTTTTTACTCCCTGCTTTCCAAAAGCCATAACTTTCTTATTTTTCTGTTCCTGGGCTGTATTAGGGAATATTAGTAGTGGGGCGAATTTTACTTATTAATGATACTATGTAATATTCTGTATAATCTACTGCAAAGCAGGTAAGAAAATCAGAGTGGGGTGTAATATATAAAAAAAAAAAAAAAAAAAAAAAACTTTTTGCCATTTTCTTATGCATTTTGTTTTTATAGAATTCAGAGTAGCAAAAATGTCACGTTACCAATATTCTGCTAGTTGGTATCAACAATGCAATGCCAAATTTCTACCGTTTTTACTATGATTTAATACCTTTACAAAAATTCTAAACTTTGAAAAATAAAAAAAAATAGTTGTGTTTTCGTATTCCAGCATTCGTATCTTTTTTATATTACTGTGTATGGAGCTGTATACTTTTGCCTGTGTCCGCCCTCCAGAGATCAGTCTTATTCCCCGGAGAAACTGCATAGAGGACGGCTTCCTGGCGGTCAGTTTTCAAACCCATTCATTTGAATGTGTTTTTAAAAGCAAACCGCCGGTGTCCGTATGCAGCAGCGGGGAAATAGTTTTTTTTTTTTTTTGCAGACACAAAGATGGACATTCAGGAATGTATGTCCATGCAAAAAAAACCGGTTTCCCCGCAGAGAGGCTGCGTACGGACACAGGCGGTTTGCTTTTAAAAACATATTCAAACGAATGGGTATTAAAACTGACCGCTGGGAAGCCGTCCCGTATGCAGTTTCTCTGGGAAATAGGACGGAGACCTAGCGGGCGGACACAGTCGCCAGTGTGATCGCCCCCTAAATGTGAAACAATAACAGTAAATGTTGCCAATTTGCAACCTGCAAGTTTATTTAGAGCAGAACGCTAAAACTTCTGGATTTCAACACAACCACCTTCACTATCAGTTGCTATTTAGTAGCATGACATTGCGATCTTAATGTCTGATGGTGAAAGCTTCCATATTGCCCTAGCATGAGAAACCTTTTTGAAAGGTTGTAATATGCTGTAATGATAATGGAGCACATAATAGGCTGACTTAAAAAGGGTTGTTTCATTTAACTTTTCAGGATAAGCCGCAGTGTGTGTGTACATGTAATACTTTTTCTGCTAATGATATAACTTTTATTTGGCAGTTTTCAGGAGTTTCACCCATGACATGCAGTAACTGGAATTTGCGGTCTTCTCTGTACTGATGGGTGGAGATTATCTACACAGTTATGCAGTGCTAACAGTGAATATAGGTGGAATGTTGCCCCGGATCATGTACAACATATTGTATATAGTGATTACTGAACTGTACTGATGTGAATGTGTAATTTGCTCCTTCACTTCCTGCTCACTTCTCCCCCTCCACTATCTATAGACTTGTACTCTGCCTAGCTCTACCTTATACGCAAGCTTCCACCCTCTTCTCCTGATGAGGATGAAGCCCCTTCATCACCCGGCTCCCAATTGCGATCGGCTACATCGTCATTCATTAATGTATGGAGGTCACTGATGTCCTCCTCAACAGTCTCTGAGCCAGGAGCCTGATGGCTCGCAACACCAGCTCCCATGCCACTCTCCTCATCTCTACCATCTCTACTTTCCCGCCTACCAGGGGAAGTGGCGGAAATCTCCTCCAGATCTTGACTCGGCACTAGCTGTTGACTCTCCTGTAGTAGGTCATCTTCACTGTATAGTGGGTCTGAGCCCACAGCATAAAGTACTTATCTAGCTGAGGGAACAGAAAAGGATAGAGGCAGGTTTAGGACACCTGAGGGCACAGGGCCTGTTCCAGGGCCATGCCAACTAAGGGCTGTGTCTGATTAATCCACCGACTCCTGGCTGGGAGTGTGATGTGACTTGCCACTACTGTACAGAGAAATGGCCTGTAATTTTATACTTTGCAGAGAACAGTGAATAAGCCCCTTGTTTCCTCACTAAAGAAAGTCTTTAAAAAGGTGTTATAACTGCAGAGATTACTGGATAAGAATTACATTTTTTTGGCACTACTGTGCTGAAAAATGGTCTGTAATTTTATGCTTATAAGATATTATAACAGATAACTGCTGATATTAATGAATGAGAATTCAGTTTTTTTGCACTGCTGCACTGCAAAAAGCTTGTTGTGTTCCACCTTGAACACACAGGTGTGAGTAATGAGCAGCAGTATAATGGCAGTGAGTGCTGTATTACGATTCTTGCTATTAACAATGTTGCAACCCCGTTGCTCTTTTCCTGAACTTCTAGCAGTTTTGAATTGCTTTCTAAGTCTTTCCCTAGCTCCTGCTGATGTCTGTCCCTGCACTAAGTGTGATGTGAAATAACTATACCTAAAATGGTGGAGGGTTTTTATAGGGCTGTGACATCACATGGGTGGCTGGCTACTGATTAACTGTACACTTGGCATTGTGGGTGATCCTGCATTACCAGAGCTTCCTGCCCCTTGTCCTAAAATGTGCAGTGGCCATTTTATTAAAAAATGTGATTCAATGCATCAAAGTGTGAAGAAATCCAGAAGATTTCCTGAAATTTGGACAGAATTTCACTTCTGCAGCTTTGATTCGCTCATCTCTATTGGTAACTGTTTCTGTAATCCTATGAGATAATCTAGTATGTCCCTTGGTAATCTGACTTGAGCCTTGACAGCTGCAGGTAAGTGAAAATAATAACTGGTTGGTTTGCTAAAAGCAACTAAGATCATTCTTAGAGACTGGCAAGAATTCAAGGATCGTTTTCAAAGTACATCGGCTTTGACACAGGGTTCAACCACTAAAATTCATTAGATGGCTCTTGGGATCTGGCTCGAGTGAAAATGTCAGATTGAAACATGTGCCAAACATGAAATTCCTCTACTATGTGTTTTAATAACAAAGATTTTGAAGGATTATTGTATTAAATTAGGAATAACTGCTTAGCCAATTTACTTGCTTGTACTTTAATACTGTAACGGCTATATTTGCATAAAAATAAACTAGGGTTATGAATATGTAAAGAAAAATGTGATGAAATAAATCATTGACATTTAAATCTTTTTAATTCAATAAGTCTGAAATTGTCATTGTAGTTCAAAAGACTCCATTAAAGGGGGCAAAGTCGGACCCCACAAGTAGACGACTGCTTAGACAGCAGGTTGCTTAGATGATCATGAGAGTCACTGCAGGAGAAAAAACTGAACATTGATGATAAACTTTATATATTGCACCCAGGAAGCCTTGAGGCAAGTAGTTACCACCATATCTACATGATTGTTGGGTCCTAAGGGAGCACCTCTGGTGACAATGGAGAGAATCCATCACATTCTCCTACTTAGACCTTGTCTCTACAATCCACCCAGGCATGCATTACATGTCAGCTTCTTAATTATGTACATACTACTACATATACCACTACATTATTGTACATAATGTATCATTAATATTCAAGCTGATTTCCCGATCTTCACTTAGCTTTCTCCCATGATCATATGGCACACTATTCCTCTTAAGCACATTCTGTATTCTTCTTCTTTTCATCTAATTGGTTTCTATATGCTTTGTGCTAAAAGATTAATTTCCTCTACTCCCCTAAATGGTTTCAACTTGTCCATGTTAAGTTATTTCTACATATTTCTATAGTAAATTTCACTTTTTAAAATCACCATCTAAAATTTTAGTGATTGTTAAGCTCTTTAGTATAGTGCCACACTCTATGTTATTCTAAGGAGGCTATCTCCCATAGGTCACTCATTCTGCAATTCATAGATATTAACATATCGTTTGCATACATTAACTTCTGTCCTTCAGTTCTCTTCCTCTGTATAACTGAAATAATTCTGACTGGTGGATCCCATAGAGGGTTTAACTATGGCCAAGGGTTGCATTTTGTACAAGTTTTGGTTCCTTGATTCTGGTTAGCATGGTTTTATTAAGTTGTGAACAAGAGTGTACGGATACAAAATATAGTAAAGATAAAGAACCTGGTAACTGTGAATTGCTTATATTTATATGTATATAGTAATAAGCCTCTTCCCCCTCCCTCCTGAAATCCTATCCCTATGTGTTCAGTTGTACATAAATATGCAGCCTGCAGAAAGTGTTTTTAGATATATCTGAAGAAGAGGCCGAGAGCTTCAAAACGTTATATTCTTTCATCATTATGAGTTAGCCATTAGAGATGAGCGAGTACTGTTCGGATCAGCCGATCCGAACAGCAAGCTCCATAGAAACGAATGGATGCACCTGCACCTTTGACGGCGGCCGGCCGCTTAACCCCCCGCGTGCCGGCTATGTCCATTGATTTCTATGCGAGCGTGCTGTTCGGATCGGCTGATCCGAACAGTACTCACTCATCTCTATTAGCCATTAAAAACGGTATCACCTACTGAAGACTCGCAAGTTTTTTGTCTTTTATATGTCTTACCCACTGGCTAACACGGTACAAAAACAAACAATTTTCATTTAAATCGGACAGGCTGTTGTTCTAGGTGGTTCTAGTCCTCAGCCTAAAGGGTTGATGATGCTTGAGCACTTCTACTCTTGGAATTATTCAGATATTTTATGATGTGTCACGTAACCTGTCATTTATTTTGATAATGGCATTATACACTTTAGTATACAGGTTTATTATTTTATCCAATTGTGTGTAGAATATTATGGTTTCATGACTTTTTTTTAGCTCATCCCACGTTGTATGCTGTGTTCTGTCTTCATTGCCATTAATGAATATGTATTCTGTTGTTTCTTAAGTGCCATATTGTGCACTGATAATACAAATGAAATGAGATGGTGTTGTATTATTTGGCAAGCAAAATACAATCTTTGGCTGAAGCCCCACATGACGTAATTGCTGCAGTTTGGTCATCTTTTACTGTCCCTGCAAAGTGGATGAGATTCTAAAAAATCCTAGCCACACATTGTAGAAAAATACCCAGAAAAGAAAAGGTGTGGCTTCCACAATTGAAGCAAAGAGTCTGCAGAGGAAAATTCTATGGATTTTCTGTGAAAAGCACTGCAGGAAAAACTTGATGTGTTTTCACTGTGATTTTTTCCCACAGTACTGTTTGGCTGCAGCTTTCTACATGGGACCTCAGACTTTAACCTCTTCAAGACCGAGCCTAAAAGTACCTAGATGACCGGGCCTCATTTTTCAAATCTGACATGTGTCACTTTAGATGGTAATAACTTTGAGATGCATTAACTTATCATGGTGATTCTGAGATTGTTTTCTCGTGACACATTGTACTTCGTGTCAGTGGTACATTTTGGCCAATATGTTTTGTCTTTAATTATGAAAAAATAGAAAATTTGGTTAAAATTTTGAAAAAAATGCAATTTTCAAACTTTGAAATTGCATGCCTTTCATGTAGAATGTCATACTACCCAAATTACTTCATACATTTAATTTACCATATCTCTGCTTTATATTGGCATCAAACTTTAATCACCCTTTCATTTTTTAAAGATGTTATAAGGCTTACAAGTCAAGCAGTAATTTTCCAAATTTTTAAGAATATTTCCAACACACATTTTTCAAGGGACCAGTTCAGTTCTGAAGGGGTCTTAAAAGGCCTCTCTAATAGAACCCCCCATAAATCACCCCATTCTAAAAACTTCACTCCTGTAAGAATTCATAACTGCATTTAGCAAGTTTCTTAACCCTTTCAGCATTTCATGGCAATTAAACCAAAATAGAGGTCAAATTTACAATTTCAATTTTTTTTTCACTAATATTTTCATTTAGCCCTAGATCTTACACATTCACAACGTGTTAAAGGAGAAAACGCATTCTAAATTCTATTAAGCAATTTCCCCCAAGCATGAAACTATTCCATGTGAGAATGTTAAATGATGTATGGGCACACTGTAGGGTCCAGAACAGAAGGAGCGCTATTGGGATTTTGGAGGGCAGATTTTGCTGGAATCTGTTTCAGGCACCATGTCGCATTTGCAGAACCCCTGAAGTGCCATAACAGTGGAAACCCCCTCAAAATAACACCATTTTGGAAACTAGACCCCTCAAGGAATGTATCCAGGGGTATAGTGAGCACTTTGACCCTACAGGTGTTTCACAGATTTTTTTACCATTGAGACATGAAAATTTTTAAAAAAATTTTCCCTAATATAATGTGACTTTAGCCCCCAATTTTTTATCTTCAAAAGGGGTTAAAGGAGAAATTGCAACCCACATATTGCTACACACTTTCTATTGAATGCAACAATACCCCATATGTTCTGGTATATTGATATACGGACACATGGCAGATCTCAGAACGGAAAGAGCGCTAATTGGATTTTAGAGGCCAGATTTTGTTGGAATCATGATCAAGCACCATGTCCCATTTGCAGAGCCCTCTAGGTGTCCAAACAGTAGAAATCTCCAAATTGTGACCCCATTTTGGAAACTAGACCCTGTGAGTTATTCATTGAGGGGTATAGTGAGTATTTTGACCCCATAAGTTTTGAAAAAATTTGTGTCAAACTAAAATTTTTCATATTTTTTACACAAAAGTGTCATTTTAAAGGCAGCTTTTTCCCCATAACACATGAAAATAAATAAAAACACCCCAAAATAGATGACCCCATTTCTCCTGTGTTCAAAAATGTACACTTTGTGGCCTTAATCCTATGTACGGACGCACAGTAGGGCCCAAAAAGAAGGGAGCACCAACTGGGTTTCAAGACACAATTTTTGCTTCAAAATGTTTCAGACCCATTGCACATTCAAACAAGATTTGAGTTACCAAAACAATTGAAACCCCCCATAAATGACCCTATTTTATAAACTAGACCCCTTAAGGTATTCATTGGGGGGTATAGTGAGCATTTTGACCCTATAGCCATTTCACAGATTTTAATAACCTTGGGATGTGTAGGTGAAAAATTACTAAAATGTCCCTTTATCTCCAAAGTTTTCATTTTCACAAGGGGTTAAAGGAGAAAAATCCCCCCACAGTTTGTTAAACAATTTCTCTTGAACATGGCAATACCCCATATATGGCCATAATCTGCTGTATGGGAACATGGCGAGGCTCAGAATGGAAGGAGCGCTATTTTGCTTTTTGTGGGCAGATATCGCTGGAATAGTTTTGAGGTGCCATGTCGCATCTGCTGAGCCCCTAAAGTATCAATACAATGGAAACCCCTCAAAAGTGACCCCATTTTAAAAACTACACCCATCAAGGAATGTATCAAGGGGTATTATCATTCGGAGCCTAAAAATGCTTCCCAAAAATTAATGCACAAAATGAAAATTTAAATTTTGAAAGAAATATGCCATTTCGGTGCCCAATGAGTTGCACCCACTTTGTGCACTCCTAAAACTATTAAGGGGCCATCCCGGGTAGAAAGAAGTTATATATGTGGGTGTACACTGCTGCTTGGGCACACAGCAGGACTCAGAAGGGAAGGAGCAGTGGGCTTTTCAGCTTTTGGTGTACAGATTTGGAGGGGTTTCCTGACGCCATGTTGTTTTTGCAGAGCCCTGGAGGTGACAGTAATTTGGAATTCTCCAACAAGTGACCCCATTTTGTAGGGGAGATTTTAGAGTCTCTACAAATGTGACATGGTGTCCAAAAACCAACAATCTAAATCAGCTGTCCAAAAGCACATATCGCTCCTTCCCTTCTGCGCCCTGCTGTGTACCCAAGCAGCAGTTTATGCCCACAGGTATGACACTGGTCTACCCAGGATAAGGAACTTAATGCCATATGTGGGTAGAAATGGCTGTTTGGGCACAGTCGGGCACAGAAGGGAAGGAGCGCTATTTTGTTTTTTGGATCGCAGATTCAGATGTTTGGTATCTGGTTGCCCATGTCAGGTTTGTAGAGCCTATTCCCCGTTTATATATATTAGATATGTAAGCTGTGCGGAGTACATTGGGAACACCAAATTTCCTACTATATCTCCACTAGCTACTATGTTGGGGGGGGGGGTCACTAAGGGGAGCAGTTCTGGTTTATTTTCCGTCGTAAGCTCTAAATCTGGTTTGTACCCCAGTATTCGCTCGCACAGCTTATACATTCCCTTCCTGCCGTAGCCAGTTGTGTTCTTATGATTTGGTGATTTTTTTTTTTTTTTTTGTCTTCACACTGTACAGGCTATAATTTTTTTTATTTTTCTGGTGATGTGGCCGCATGAGGGCTTGATGTTTGCGGTATGAGATGTATTTTGTTATAACATTTTTGGGTGTTTAACATATTGACTTACTTTTATTAACTCTTTCTTGGTGAATTAAAAAAAAAAATCCCTATCAATTCTGGTATTGTGTTTTGCCTTTAAAAAAAAATTCTGCAAGGCGTATAGCATAAGTAACATGTGAGAGAGTCCAGAAAAAAACCACGCTCAACCTTACGGAATAAACTGGGAATGGTGTATTATAATGGTAAGGGTTGCACGGAAACCTTTTGGCTAAAGGGTGGATTGCAATGGTAGAACAAAATGTAAAATCCAGCATGCCCGAAAACCAGTTGAATAAGATAAAATGTAACTTTTACTTCATTTCGGTTAAAAAAGACAAAAAAATTTTTATCTTACAACATGGATCCAGAGAAGACAAAAACAGATGGCCTACGCGTTTCGAGACCTAGTTCATGGTCTCTTAGTCATGGCATATAGAATACAAACTTCGGAACACATTTATAGCTTGACAAACCACACCTCTAATTGTCTCATTAGAAACAAATGTGTAGGCAGACTAAGTAGAAAACACCCTTAAAGATACACAAAAACGCATGTATGTGAACAAGCTTATAGAATGATGATCAAAAAATTATGATCAATGTTATGATTGATCATACTTAAGTCATATAAAGTAAGATGACATGATGATATTATGTTGTTACAAAAATACACCCTTCATCAATTCATCATAGTAAAGGTTCTCCCTACGAACACTAAAATGTGTATCTCAATGCTATCCACAAAGCAATACAAGAATAAATATTAGTTTTAGACATCAGAAAGAAAGGGGGGAGAGGGAAAGCCTACCTCAATTCCTCAGACATGTTTTCCTCCGTCTCCGTCACGTACCCATAGCAATGGCGGTCACGTGACATGACCACATGATCTAGATCTAAACAGTCACATGATCGGAGGAAGGAATACTAACATTAGCTGGCATGATATGTTTCCAAAATTATATGTATATGAGAAAAACCCAAAAATGAACTAGAGGGAAAAATTGTATTAGACACATTCATGTAGATGGTAGACATCCTACATAGTGTGTCATTTAATTATAAAATACTATCAGTAGATTAACGACAGGTCTTGTCTAATATTTAAACCGCTAGGTATTCTGGTATTTAGCTTCCAAATCCAGAAAGCTTCACGCTTCAGGAGGAGCTTTCTGTGATCCCCTCCCCGTATAGGTTCGGGTACATGCTCTATGGCATAAAAAATGAAAGATGAAGTATCGCCACCGTGATGCGTTGAAAAATGTCTAGAAACATTCGACATTTGATCAGCAACAGTTTTTGAACAATCTGCCAGATGTTCCGATATTCTAATTTTGATTTGCCGGATGGTACAACCTACATATAGGAGATTGCATAATTTACATTCTATCACATAGATCACAAAATTACTGTTGCAGTTCAAATGTTCTGAGATTTTTAAAAAATGGGTTTTTTCTGCATCACAAAAATCAGTAGTTTTTTTGACAAACCTACAAACCGCACATCTACTAAAACCACATTTAAAAAAGCCCACGCTTTCCAACCATGTGGTTGTAGTGTTTTCCTTTGAGTTGAACAAACTGGGAGAAAGAACATCAGCCAGAGATCTACCCTTACTTGGAACGAACCTGATACCATTACTTAAAATCTTTTTAGTTTCTGTATCTGATTCTAGAATGGGTAGGTTGTTTTTTATGATTTGTATTATTTGATTGTATTGAACACTATATTTTGTTGAAAAATAAATTTTTGGATTCTTTGATGGAATCAAGTTTTTATTTGTCAATAATTCGGACCTATTCCTCTTAGAAATAATATTTTCTGCTCGATTCAAAATCCATTTAGGGTATTTACGGTCCCTCAACCTATTCAAGGTTTGTTTTGCTTGTATATTATAATCTGCCTCCACTGAACAGGCACGCTTTGTACGGTGTAGCTCTCCCACCGGTACCGATTTTATAACGTGTTTGGGGTGACAACTGGAGGCCAGTAAGATTGTGTTACCCGCAGTGGGTTTGCGGTACAAAGAAGTTTGTATAGATGCTGTGGTGGCGCTGCCAATCAAACATAAATCCAAAAAATTAACCCGTTCCTTTTCCGAACTAAATGTAAAAGATAAATTTAAATTATTGGTGTTAATATAATCAATAAACATTGGTATGGGCGCTACATCACCCCTCCAGATGATCAAGACGTCATCAATGTAGCGCCCATACCAATGCAAAAATGAAGAATAAGGGTTAGACACTGAAAATATATGTGATTCCTCCCACCAAGATAAATAGAGATTTGCAAGGGAGGGAGAAAAAGGGGACCCCATAGGGGCCCCACAAATCTGTAAATAATATTTTGAATCAAACATAAAAAAATTGTGCTTCAACAAAAATTCTACGATTTGAATAATAAACTCACAAAGATCCGGAGTGTAACTACTGTAACGATACAAGTGATATGCCAGCGCCACCACAGCATGTTCGTGAGGGATACTTGAATATAAGGAATTAACATCACATGTAAGCCACGAGTCAGAAGGATCCCATGGACGCCCGTCCAGCATTCCAAGTAACTCTTTGGAGTCTTTGATGTATCCGGGGATCCTTTTGACAAGCGGCTGTAAAAGGTCATCTACCCACATGCATATCTTTTCACTGTATGAATTTATACTTGCAATTATGGGACGCAATGGTGGTGGAAAAACCGACTTGTGAATTTTAGGTAACCCATGAAATATGGGAATGACTGGAAATTTGTTTATTAAAAATTGTTGTTTGGATTCTGGAATGATTCCTAGACTAACACCTTCCTTTACAAGATTTTCTAAAGCACGACTAAAAACCGGAGTAGGATCCTCATGCAAACATTTGTATGTGTTGTAATCATTTAACATAGTCAGACATGCATTATTATAATCTACAGAGTTCATAACTACCACCTTCCCCCCTTTATCCGCCATCTTAATAATTATTTGCTTATTATCCTTCAGTTCTTGCAGAGCTTTCTTCTCTGGTATAGTTAAATTATGACATATTTTGTCATTCTTACAATTAATGTATAATTGATTTAAATCCTTCTCAACTTTTTGCTGAAAAAGATTATATACTGGACTGCGTGATTTAAGGGGATAGAAAGCGGGGTTATCAACTCTAACAGGTGTAGTAAGTGTATCTTTCATTACACAATCATTATTTAAATAAGAAAGATCCAATAATTGTAACATGGAGGTCTGTTCCTTAAAATTTAAACCAATGAATTCGTTGCAAACATCATCTTTTGAGGCTGAAGAATTGGATTGTTCACCCGATACTGATTCTTCAAAAAAAATGTTTCTTCACCGTCAAAAGACGAATGAATCGGTTCACATCCAAAAGTGTCTGGAAAACATCAAAATTGGCTGTTGGTACAAATTTAAGTCCCTTCGAAAGAACCTTTAGATGATCTTGAGATAGTTCCATTGATGATAAATTAAGGACATCCTGAAATTGATTTGATGTTACATACGTTGCATTTTTCTTTGATGGGTCCTGGTCCAATATCTCCTTTTGGGATCTTTTCCGATGTTTGATTCCAGCTCGACGTCCCCGTTTTTTGAGCGGCGACTCATGTTATACAAGGAGCCCATAGTGGACTCTGTAGATTCAATAGAGTAATCCGAAGGGTCTCCGTTTCTGTTAGATTGTGGGTTGTCTGAATCACTGGAAAAGGATACCGTTTTTCTCCATTCATTTGGATGTCTCCTTTTTAAGATGGAGTCTCCGTTTCTGTTAGATTGTGGGTTGTCTGAATCACTGGAAAAGGATACCGTTTTTCTCCATTCATTTGGATGTCTCCTTTTTAAGATGGACTTTGGTGTAGACGATCTTCGGAATGGTCGTAGTTTATATACCATATCTGTTGCATAATCATTTACATCCCGTGAGAATTTCCTCTTTTTAACGGCCATTATCTGAGTTTCCAGTTTCTCTATTTTAGAGGAGATATTGATGTCTGCATCTTTAAAGTTCTGTGTGGTCTTTATAGGTTCCATTTTTGACATTAAATCCTGTATCTCTTTCTTGATCAATAGCAGTTTTTTTTGTTCATTGTCAACAATAAGTTGCATTAATTTTAAGGAACAATCAGTCAAAATACCATTCCACATTTTTTCAAAATCCTCATTATATATGAAGGTTGGAAATTTTTTGATTCTTAATCCTCTAGGGATCATGTTCTTATTAATATATTGTTCTAGGGTAGTAGAGTCCCAGAACAATTTTAACTCCTGGGTGGCAAGTTTTTCCCATTCAAAAAACAAATTATCATATGAATGATCTTCATTCGGGTTTAAGGATATGCTTCCCCCAAACACCTCTGCCACTTTGGATGCACGAGCCATGTTTCGATCCCCACCTTCTGAGGACATATGCTACATATATATATAAAAACAGGGAGCGAAATTCACAGCCAACAATAGAAGAGAGTCCAGAAAAAAACCACGCTCAACCTTACGGAATAAACTGGGAATGGTGTATTATAATGGTAAGGGTTGCACGGAAACCTTTTGGCTAAAGGGTGGATTGCAATGGTAGAACAAAATGTAAAATCCAGCATGCCCGAAAACCAGTTGAATAAGATAAAATGTAACTTTTACTTCATTTCGGTTAAAAAAGACAAAAAAATTTTTATCTTACAACATGGATCCAGAGAAGACAAAAACAGATGGCCTACGCGTTTCGAGACCTAGTTCATGGTCTCTTAGTCATGGCATATAGAATACAAACTTCGGAACACATTTATAGCTTGACAAACCACACCTCTAATTGTCTCATTAGAAACAAATGTGTAGGCAGACTAAGTAGAAAACACCCTTAAAGATACACAAAAACGCATGTATGTGAACAAGCTTATAGAATGATGATCAAAAAATTATGATCAATGTTATGATTGATCATACTTAAGTCATATAAAGTAAGATGACATGATGATATTATGTTGTTACAAAAATACACCCTTCATCAATTCATCATAGTAAAGGTTCTCCCTACGAACACTAAAATGTGTATCTCAATGCTATCCACAAAGCAATACAAGAATAAATATTAGTTTTAGACATCAGAAAGAAAGGGGGGAGAGGGAAAGCCTACCTCAATTCCTCAGACATGTTTTCCTCCGTCTCCGTCACGTACCCATAGCAATGGCGGTCACGTGACATGACCACATGATCTAGATCTAAACAGTCACATGATCGGAGGAAGGAATACTAACATTAGCTGGCATGATATGTTTCCAAAATTATATGTATATGAGAAAAACCCAAAAATGAACTAGAGGGAAAAATTGTATTAGACACATTCATGTAGATGGTAGACATCCTACATAGTGTGTCATTTAATTATAAAATACTATCAGTAGATTAACGACAGGTCTTGTCTAATATTTAAACCGCTAGGTATTCTGGTATTTAGCTTCCAAATCCAGAAAGCTTCACGCTTCAGAGTTTCTAGACATTTTTCAACGCATCACGGTGGCGATACTTCATCTTTCATT
>NC_134274.1:49900683-49949991 GCF_031893055.1 Leptodactylus fuscus
TCTATAAAACATAGTGTAGAATACTCTTAGGACTCCTAGGAACCTATCTATAAACATAGTGTAGAATTATCTTAGGACTCCTAGGAACCTATCTATAATACATAGTGTAGAATACTCTTAGGGCTTCTAGGAACCTATCTATAAAACATAGTGTAGAATACTCTTAGGACTAATAGTAACCTATCTATAAAACATAGTGTAGAATACTCTTAGGACTCCTAGGAACCTATCTATAAAACATAGTGTAGAGCACTCTTAGGGCTCCTAGGAACCTTTTTATAAAACATAGTGTAGAATACTCTTAGGGCTACTAGGAACCTATCTATAAAACATAGTGTAGAATACTCTTAGGGCTTCTAGGAACCTTTCTATAAAACATAGTGTAGAATACTCTTAGGACTCCTAGGAACCTATCTGTAAAACATAGTGTAGAATACTCTTAGGACTCCTAGGAACCTGTCTATAAAACATAGTGTAGAATACTCTTAGGACTCCTAGGAACCTATCTATAATACATAGTGTAGAATACTCTTAGAACTCCTAGGAACCTGTCTATAAAACATAGTGTAGAATACTCTTAGGGCTTCTAGGAACCTATCTATAAAACATAGTGTAGAATACTCTTAGGGCTCCTAGGAACCTATCTATAAAACATAGTGTAGAATACTCTTAGGACTCATAGGAACCTGTCTATAAAACATAGTGTAGAATACTCTTAGGACTCCTAGGAACCTGTCTATAAAACATAGTGTAGAATACTCTTAGGACTCCTAGGAACCTATCTATAAAATATAGTGTAGAATACTCTTAAGACTCCTAGGAACCTATCTATAATACATAGTGTAGAATACTCTTAGGGCTTCTAGGAACCTATCTATAAAACATAGTGTAGAGCACTCTTAGGGCTCCTAGGAACCTATTTATAAAACATAGTGTAGAATACTCTTAGGGCTACTAGGAACCTATCTATAAAACATAGTGTAGAATACTCTTAGGGCTTCTAGGAACCTTTCTATAAAACATAGTGTAGAATACTCTTAGGACTCCTAGGAACCTATCTGTAAAACATAGTGTAGAATACTCTTAGGACTCCTAGGAACCTGTCTATAAAACATAGTGTAGAATACTCTTAGGACTAATAGTAACCTATCTATAAAACATAGTGTAGAATACTCTTAGGACTCCTAGGAACCTATGTATAAAACATAGTGTAGAGCACTCTTAGGGCTCCTAGGAACCTATCTATAAAACATAGTGTAGAATACTCTTAGGACTCATAGGAACCTATCTATAATACATAGTGTAGAATACTCTTAGGACTAATAGTAACATATCTATAAAACATAGTGTAGAATACTCTTAGGGCTCCTAGGAACCTATCTATAATACATAGTGTAGAATACTCTTAGGACTCTTAGGAACCTGTCTATAAAACATAGTGTAGAATACTCTTAGGGCTCCTAGGAACCTATCTACAAAACATAGTGTAGAATACTCTTAAGACTCCTAGGAACCTATCTATAAAACATAGTGTAGAATACTCTTAGGGCTCCTAGGAACCTATGTACAAAACATAGTGTAGAATACTCTTAGGACTCCTAGGAACCTATCTATAAAATATAGTGTAGAATACTCTTAAGACTCCTAGGAACCTATCTATAATACATAGTGTAGAATACTCTTAGGGCTTCTAGGAACCTATCTATAAAACATAGTGTAGAATACTCTTAGGACTAATAGTAACCTATCTATAAAACATGGTGTATAATACTCTTAGGACTCCTAGGAACCTATCTATAAAACATAGTGTAGAGCACTCTTAGGGCTCCTAGGAACCTATTTATAAAACATAGTGTAGAATACTCTTAGGGCTACTAGGAACCTATCTATAAAACATAGTGTAGAATACTCTTAGGGCTTCTAGGAACCTTTCTATAAAACATAGTGTAGAATACTCTTAGGACTCCTAGGAACCTATCTGTAAAACATAGTGTAGAATACTCTTAGGACTCCTAGGAACCTGTCTATAAAACATAGTGTAGAATACTCTTAGGACTCCTAGGAACCTATCTATAATACATAGTGTAGAATACTCTTAGGACTCCTAGGAACCTGTCTATAAAACATAGTGTAGAATACTCTTAGGGCTTCTAGGAACCTATCTATAAAACATAGTGTAGAATACTCTTAGGGCTCCTAGGAACCTATCTATAAAACATAGTGTAGAATACTCTTAGGACTCATAGGAACCTATCTATAATACATAATGTAGAATACTCTTAGGACTAATAGTAACATATCTATAAAACATAGTGTAGAATACTCTTAGGGCTCCTAGGAACCTATCTATAATACATAGTGTAGAATACTCTTAGGACTCCTAGGAACCTGTCTATAAAACATAGTGTAGAGCACTCTTAGGGCTCCTAGGAACCTATCTATAAAACATAGTGTAGAATACTCTTAGGGCTACTAGGAACCTATCTATAAAACATAGTGTAGAATACTCTTAGGGCTTCTAGGAACCTTTCTATAAAACATAGTGTAGAATACTCTTAGGACTCCTAGGAACCTATCTGTAAAAAATAGTGTAGAATACTCTTAGGACTCCTAGGAACCTATCTATAATACATAGTGTAGAATACTCTTAGGACTCCTAGGAACCTGTCTATAAAACATAGTGTAGAATACTCTTAGGAATCCAAGGAACCTATCTATAAAACATAGTGTAGAATACTCTTAGGACTCCTAGGAACCTATCTATAAAACATAGTGTAGAATTATCTTAGGACTCCTAGGAACCTATCTATAATACATAGTGTAGAATACTCTTAGGGCTTCTAGGAACCTATCTATAAAACATAGTGTAGAATACTCTTAGGACTAATAGTAACCTATCTATAAAACATAGTGTAGAATACTCTTAGGACTCCTAGGAACCTATCTATAAAACATAGTGTAGAGCACTCTTAGGGCTCCTAGGAACCTTTTTATAAAACATAGTGTAGAATACTCTTAGGGCTACTAGGAACCTATCTATAAAACATAGTGTAGAATACTCTTAGGGCTTCTAGGAACCTTTCTATAAAACATAGTGTAGAATACTCTTAGGACTCCTAGGAACCTATCTGTAAAACATAGTGTAGAATACTCTTAGGACTCCTAGGAACCTGTCTATAAAACATAGTGTAGAATACTCTTAGGACTCCTAGGAACCTATCTATAATACATAGTGTAGAATACTCTTAGAACTCCTAGGAACCTGTCTATAAAACATAGTGTAGAATACTCTTAGGGCTTCTAGGAACCTATCTATAAAACATAGTGTAGAATACTCTTAGGGCTCCTAGGAACCTATCTATAAAACATAGTGTAGAATACTCTTAGGACTCATAGGAACCTGTCTATAAAACATAGTGTAGAATACTCTTAGGACTCCTAGGAACCTGTCTATAAAACATAGTGTAGAATACTCTTAGGACTCCTAGGAACCTATCTATAAAATATAGTGTAGAATACTCTTAAGACTCTAGGAACCTATCTATAATACATAGTGTAGAATACTCTTAGGGCTTCTAGGAACCTATCTATAAAACATAGTGTAGAGCACTCTTAGGGCTCCTAGGAACCTATTTATAAAACATAGTGTAGAATACTCTTAGGGCTACTAGGAACCTATCTATAAAACATAGTGTAGAATACTCTTAGGGCTTCTAGGAACCTTTCTATAAAACATAGTGTAGAATACTCTTAGGACTCCTAGGAACCTATCTGTAAAACATAGTGTAGAATACTCTTAGGACTCCTAGGAACCTGTCTATAAAACATAGTGTAGAATACTCTTAGGACTAATAGTAACCTATCTATAAAACATAGTGTAGAATACTCTTAGGACTCCTAGGAACCTATGTATAAAACATAGTGTAGAGCACTCTTAGGGCTCCTAGGAACCTATCTATAAAACATAGTGTAGAATACTCTTAGGACTCATAGGAACCTATCTATAATACATAGTGTAGAATACTCTTAGGACTAATAGTAACATATCTATAAAACATAGTGTAGAATACTCTTAGGGCTCCTAGGAACCTATCTATAATACATAGTGTAGAATACTCTTAGGACTCTTAGGAACCTGTCTATAAAACATAGTGTAGAATACTCTTAGGGCTCCTAGGAACCTATCTACAAAACATAGTGTAGAATACTCTTAAGACTCCTAGGAACCTATCTATAAAACATAGTGTAGAATACTCTTAGGGCTCCTAGGAACCTATGTACAAAACATAGTGTAGAATACTCTTAGGACTCCTAGGAACCTATCTATAAAATATAGTGTAGAATACTCTTAAGACTCCTAGGAACCTATCTATAATACATAGTGTAGAATACTCTTAGGGCTTCTAGGAACCTATCTATAAAACATAGTGTAGAATACTCTTAGGACTAATAGTAACCTATCTATAAAACATGGTGTATAATACTCTTAGGACTCCTAGGAACCTATCTATAAAACATAGTGTAGAGCACTCTTAGGGCTCCTAGGAACCTATTTATAAAACATAGTGTAGAATACTCTTAGGGCTACTAGGAACCTATCTATAAAACATAGTGTAGAATACTCTTAGGGCTTCTAGGAACCTTTCTATAAAACATAGTGTAGAATACTCTTAGGACTCCTAGGAACCTATCTGTAAAACATAGTGTAGAATACTCTTAGGACTCCTAGGAACCTGTCTATAAAACAATAGTGTAGAATACTCTTAGGACTCCTAGGAACCTATCTATAATACATAGTGTAGAATACTCTTAGGACTCCTAGGAACCTGTCTATAAAACATAGTGTAGAATACTCTTAGGGCTTCTAGGAACCTATCTATAAAACATAGTGTAGAATACTCTTAGGGCTCCTAGGAACCTATCTATAAAACATAGTGTAGAATACTCTTAGGACTCATAGGAACCTATCTATAATACATAATGTAGAATACTCTTAGGACTAATAGTAACATATCTATAAAACATAGTGTAGAATACTCTTAGGGCTCCTAGGAACCTATCTATAATACATAGTGTAGAATACTCTTAGGACTCCTAGGAACCTGTCTATAAAACATAGTGTAGAATACTCTTAGGGCTTCTAGGAACCTATCTATAAAACATAGTGTAGAATACTCTTAGGGCTCCTAGGAACCTATCTATAAAACATAGTGTAGAATACTCTTAGGACTCATAGGAACCTATCTATAATACATAGTGTAGAATACTCTTAGGACTAATAGTAACATATCTATAAAACATAGTGTAGAATACTCTTAGGGCTCCTAGGAACCTATCTATAATACATAGTGTAGAATACTCTTAGGACTCCTAGGAACCTATCTATAAAACATAGTGTAGAATACTCTTAGGACTCCTAGGAACCTGTCTATAAAACATAGTGTAGAATACTCTTAGGACTCCTAGGAACCTATCTACAAAACATAGTAGTATACTCTTAAGACTCCTAGGAACCTATCTATAAAACATAGTGTAGAATACTCTTAGGGCTACTAGGAACCTATCTATAAAACATAGTGTAGAATACTCTTAGGGCTTCTAGGAACCTTTCTATAAAACATAGTGTAGAATACTCTTAGGACTCCTAGGAACCTATCTGTAAAACATAGTGTAGAATACTCTTAGGACTCCTAGGAACCTGTCTATAAAACATAGTGTAGAATACTCTTAGGACTCCTAGGAACATATCTATAATAAATAGTGTAGAATACTCTTAGAACTCCTAGGAACCTGTCTATAAAACATAGTGTAGAATACTCTTAGGGCTTCTAGGAACCTATCTATAAAACATAGTGTAGAATACTCTTAGGGCTCCTAGGAACCTATCTATAAAACATAGTGTAGAATACTCTTAGGACTCCTAGGAACCTGTCTATAAAACATAGTGTAGAATACTCTTAGGACTCATAGGAACCTGTCTATAAAACATAGTGTAGAATACTCTTAGGACTCCTAGGAACCTGTCTAAAAAACATAGTGTAGAATACTCTTAGGACTCCTAGGAACCTATCTATAATACATAGTGTAGAATACTCTTAGGACTCCTAGGAACCTGTCTATAAAACATAGTGTAGAATACTCTTAGGGCTTCTAGGAACCTATCTATAAAACATAGTGTAGAATACTCTTAGGGCTCCTAGGAACCTATCTATAATACATAGTGTAGAATACTCTTAGGACTAATAGTAACATATCTATAAAACATAGTGTAGAATACTCTTAGGACTCATAGGAACCTATCTATAATACATAGTGTAGAATACTCTTAGGACTAATAGTAACATATCTATAAAACATAGTGTAGAATACTCTTAGGGCTCCTAGGAACCTATCTATAATACATAGTGTAGAATACTCTTAGGACTCCTAGGAACCTATCTATAAAACATAGTGTAGAATACTCTTAAGACTCCTAGGAACCTATCTATAATACATAGTGTAGAATACTCTTAGGGCTTCTAGGAACCTATCTATAAAACATAGTGTAGAATACTCTTAGGACTAATAGTAACCTATCTATAAAACATAGTGTAGAATACTCTTAGGACTCCTAGGAACCTATCTATAAAACATAGTGTAGAGCACTCTTAGGGCTCCTAGGAACCTATTTATAAAACATAGTGTAGAATACTCTTAGGGCTACTAGGAACCTATCTATAAAACATAGTGTAGAATACTTTTAGGGCTTCTAGGAACCTTTCTATAAAACATAGTGTAGAATACTCTTAGGACTCCTAGGAACCTATCTGTAAAACATAGTGTAGAATACTCTTAGGACTCCTAGGAACCTTTCTATAAAACATAGTGTAGAATACTCTTAGGACTCCTAGGAACCTATCTATAATACATAGTGTAGAATACTCTTAGAACTCCTAGGAACCTGTCTATAAAACATAGTGTAGAATACTCTTAGGGCTTCTAGGAACCTATCTATAAAACATAGTGTAGAATACTCTTAGGGCTCCTAGGAACCTATCTATAAAACATAGTGTAGAATACTCTTAGGACTCATAGGAACCTATCTATAATACATAGTGTAGAATACTCTTAGGACTAATAGTAACATATCTATAAAACATAGTGTAGAATACTCTTAGGGCTCCTAGGAACCTATCTATAATACATAGTGTAGAATACTCTTAGGACTCCTAGGAACCTATCTATAAAACATAGTGTAGAATACTCTTAGGACTCCTAGGAACCTGTCTATAAAACATAGTTTAGAATACTCTTAGGACTCCTAGGAACCAATCTACAAAACATAGTGTAGTATACTCTTAAGACTCCTAGGAACCTATCTATAAAACATAGTGTAGAATACTCTTAGGACTCCTAGGAACCTATCTATAATACATAGTGTAGAATACTCTTAGGACTCCTAGGAACCTGTCTATAAAACATAGTGTAGAATACTCTTAGGAATCCAAGGAACCTATCTATAAAACATAGTGTAGAATACTCTTAGGACTCCTAGGAACCTATCTATAAACATAGTGTAGAATTATCTTAGGACTCCTAGGAACCTATCTATAAAACATAGTGTAGAATACTCTTAGGGCTCCTAGGAAGCTATCTATAAAACATAGTGTAGAATACTCTTAGGACTCCTAGGAACCTATCTATAAAATATAGTGTAGAATACTCTTAAGACTCCTAGGAACCTATCTATAATACATAGTGTAGAATACTCTTAGGGCTTCTAGGAACCTATCTATAAAACATAGTGTAGAATACTCTTAGGACTAATAGTAACCTATCTATAAAACATAGTGTAGAATACTCTTAGGACTCCTAGGAACCTATCTATAAAACATAGTGTAGAGCACTCTTAGGGCTCCTAGGAACCTTTTTATAAAACATAGTGTAGAATACTCTTAGGGCTACTAGGAACCTATCTATAAAACATAGTGTAGAATACTCTTAGGGCTTCTAGGAACCTTTCTATAAAACATAGTGTAGAATACTCTTAGGACTCCTAGGAACCTATCTGTAAAACATAGTGTAGAATACTCTTAGGACTCCTAGGAACCTGTCTATAAAACATAGTGTAGAATACTCTTAGGACTCCTAGGAACCTATCTATAATACATAGTGTAGAATACTCTTAGGACTCCTAGGAACCTGTCTATAAAACATAGTGTAGAATACTCTTAGGGCTTCTAGGAACCTATCTATAAAACATAGTGTAGAATACTCTAAAGACTCCTAGGAACCTATCTATAAAACATAGTGTAGAATACTCTTAGGGCTCCTAGGAACCTATCTACAAAACATAGTGTAGAATACTCTTAGGGCTTCTAGGAACCTATCTATAAAACATAGTGTAGAATACTCTTAGGACTAATAGTAACCTATCTATAAAACATAGTGTAGAATACTCTTAGGACTCTTAGGAACCTATGTATAAAACATAGTGTAGAGCACTCTTAGGGCTCCTAGGAACCTATCTATAAAACATAGTGTAGAATACTCTTAGGGCTACTAGGAACCTATCTATAAAACATAGTGTAGAATACTCTTAGGGCTTCTAGGAACCTTTCTATAAAACATAGTGTAGAATACTCTTAGGACTCCTAGGAACCTATCTGTAAAACATAGTGTAGAATACTCTTAGGACTCCTAGGAACCTATCTATAATACATAGTGTAGAATACTCTTAGGACTCCTAGGAACCTGTCTATAAAACATAGTGTAGAATACTCTTAGGAATCCAAGGAACCTATCTATAAAACATAGTGTAGAATACTCTTAGGACTCCTAGGAACCTATCTATAAACATAGTGTAGAATTATCTTAGGACTCCTAGGAACCTATCTATAATACATAGTGTAGAATACTCTTAGGGCTTCTAGGAACCTATCTATAAAACATAGTGTAGAATACTCTTAGGACTAATAGTAACCTATCTATAAAACATAGTGTAGAATACTCTTAGGACTCCTAGGAACCTATCTATAAAACATAGTGTAGAGCACTCTTAGGGCTCCTAGGAACCTTTTTATAAAACATAGTGTAGAATACTCTTAGGGCTACTAGGAACCTATCTATAAAACATAGTGTAGAATACTCTTAGGGCTTCTAGGAACCTTTCTATAAAACATAGTGTAGAATACTCTTAGGACTCCTAGGAACCTATCTGTAAAACATAGTGTAGAATACTCTTAGGACTCCTAGGAACCTGTCTATAAAACATAGTGTAGAATACTCTTAGGACTCCTAGGAACCTATCTATAATACATAGTGTAGAATACTCTTAGAACTCCTAGGAACCTGTCTATAAAACATAGTGTAGAATACTCTTAGGGCTTCTAAGAACCTATCTATAAAACATAGTGTAGAATACTCTTAGGGCTCCTAGGAACCTATCTATAAAACATAGTGTAGAATACTCTTAGGACTCATAGGAACCTGTCTATAAAACATAGTGTAGAATACTCTTAGGACTCCTAGGAACCTGTCTATAAAACATAGTGTAGAATACTCTTAGGACTCCTAGGAACCTATCTATAAAATATAGTGTAGAATACTCTTAAGACTCCTAGGAACCTATCTATAATACATAGTGTAGAATACTCTTAGGGCTTCTAGGAACCTATCTATAAAACATAGTGTAGAGCACTCTTAGGGCTCCTAGGAACCTATTTATAAAACATAGTGTAGAATACTCTTAGGGCTACTAGGAACCTATCTATAAAACATAGTGTAGAATACTCTTAGGGCTTCTAGGAACCTTTCTATAAAACATAGTGTAGAATACTCTTAGGACTCCTAGGAACCTATCTGTAAAACATAGTGTAGAATACTCTTAGGACTCCTAGGAACCTGTCTATAAAACATAGTGTAGAATACTCTTAGGACTCCTAGGAACCTATCTATAATACATAGTGTAGAATACTCTTAGAACTCCTAGGAACCTGTCTATAAAACATAGTGTAGAATACTCTTAGGGCTTCTAGGAACCTATCTATAAAACATAGTGTAGAATACTCTTAGGGCTCCTAGGAACCTATCTATAAAACATAGTGTAGAATACTCTTAGGACTCATAGGAACCTGTCTATAAAACATAGTGTAGAATACTCTTAGGACTCCTAGGAACCTGTCTATAAAACATAGTGTAGAATACTCTTAGGACTCCTAGGAACCTATCTATAATACATAGTGTAGAATACTCTTAGGACTCCTAGGAACCTGTCTATAAAACATAGTGTAGAATACTCTTAGGGCTTCTAGGAACCTATCTATAAAACATAGTGTAGAATACTCTTAGGGCTCCTAGGAACCTATCTATAAAACATAGTGTAGAATACTCTTAGGACTCATAGGAACCTATCTATAATACATAGTGTAGAATACTCTTAGGACTAATAGTAACATATCTATAAAACATAGTGTAGAATACTCTTAGGGCTCCTAGGAACCTATCTATGATACATAGTGTAGAATACTCTTAGGACTCCTAGGAACCTATCTATAAAACATAGTGTAGAATACTCTTAGGACTCCTAGGAACCTGTCTATAAAACATAGTGTAGAATACTCTTTGGACTCCTAGGAACCTATCTACAAAACATAGTGTAGTATACTCTTAAGACTCCTAGGAACCTATCTATAAAACATAGTGTAGAATACTCTTAGGGCTCCTAGGAACCTATCTACAAAACATAGTGTAGAATACTCTTAGGACTCCTAGGAACCTATCTATAAAATATAGTGTAGAATACTCTTAAGACTCCTAGGAACCTATCTATAATACATAGTGTAGAATACTCTTAGGGCTTCTAGGAACCTAACTATAAAACATAGTGTAGAATACTCTTAGGACTAATAGTAACCTATCTATAAAACATAGTGTAGAATACTCTTAGGACTCCTAGGAACCTATCTATAATACATAGTGTAGAATACTCTTAGGACTCCTAGGAACCTGTCTATAAAACATAGTGTAGAATACTCTTAGGGCTTCTAGGAACCTATCTATAAAACATAGTGTAGAATACTCTTAGGGCTCCTAGGAACCTATCTATAATACATAGTGTAGAATACTCTTAGGACTAATAGTAACATATCTATAAAACATAGTGTAGAATACTCTTAGGACTCATAGGAACCTATCGATAATACATAGTGTAGAATACTCTTAGGACTAATAGTAACATATCTATAAAACATAGTGTAGAATACTCTTAGGGCTCCTAGGAACCTATCTATAATACATAGTGTAGAATACTCTTAGGACTCCTAGGAACCTATCTATAAAACATAGTGTAGAATACTCTTAGGACTCCTAGGAACCTGTCTATAAAACATAGTGTAGAATACTCTTAGGACTCCTAGGAACCTATCTACAAAACATAGTGTAGTATACTCTTAAGACTCCTAGGAACCTATCTATAAAACATAGTGTAGAATACTCTTAGGGCTCCTAGGAACCTATCTACAAAACATAGTGTAGAATACTCTTAGGACTCCTAGGAACCTATCTATAAAATATAGTGTAGAATACTCTTAAGACTCCTAGGAACCTATCTATAATACATAGTGTAGAATACTCTTAGGGCTTCTAGGAACCTATCTATAAAACATAGTGTAGAATACTCTTAGGACTAATAGTAACCTATCTATAAAACATAGTGTAGAATACTCTTAGGACTCCTAGGAACCTATCTATAAAACATAGTGTAGAGCACTCTTAGGGCTCCTAGGAACCTATTTATAAAACATAGTGTAGAATACTCTTAGGGCTACTAGGAACCTATCTATAAAACATAGTGTAGAATACTCTTAGGGCTTCTAGGAACCTTTCTATAAAACATAGTGTAGAATACTCTTAGGACTCCTAGGAACCTATCTGTAAAACATAGTGTAGAATACTCTTAGGACTCCTAGGAACCTTTCTATAAAACATAGTGTAGAATACTCTTAGGACTCCTAGGAACCTATCTATAATACATAGTGTAGAATACTCTTAGAACTCCTAGGAACCTGTCTATAAAACATAGTGTAGAATACTCTTAGGGCTTCTAGGAACCTATCTATAATACATAGTGTAGAATACTCTTAGGACTCCTAGGAACCTATCTATAAAACATAGTGTAGAATACTCTTAGGACTCCTAGGAACCTGTCTATAAAACATAGTTTAGAATACTCTTAGGACTCCTAGGAACCAATCTACGAAACATAGTGTAGTATACTCTTAAGACTCCTAGGAACCTATCTATAAAACATAGTGTAGAATACTCTTAGGGCTCCTAGGAACCTATCTACAAAACATAGTGTAGAATACTCTTAGGACTCCTAGGAACCTATCTATAAAACATAGTGTAGAATACTCTAAAGACTCCTAGGAACCTATCTATAAAACATAGTGTAGAATACTCTTAGGGCTCCTAGGAACCTATCTACAAAACATAGTGTAGAATACTCTTAGGGCTTCTAGGAACCTATCTATAAAACATAGTGTAGAATACTCTTAGGACTAATAGTAACCTATCTATAAAACATAGTGTAGAATACTCTTAGGACTCTTAGGAACCTATGTATAAAACATAGTGTAGAGCACTCTTAGGGCTCCTAGGAACCTATCTATAAAACATAGTGTAGAATACTCTTAGGGCTACTAGGAACCTATCTATAAAACATAGTGTAGAATACTCTTAGGGCTTCTAGGAACCTTTCTATAAAACATAGTGTAGAATACTCTTAGGACTCCTAGGAACCTATCTGTAAAACATAGTGTAGAATACTCTTAGGACTCCTAGGAACCTATCTATAATACATAGTGTAGAATACTCTTAGGACTCCTAGGAACCTGTCTATAAAACATAGTGTAGAATACTCTTAGGAATCCAAGGAACCTATCTATAAAACATAGTGTAGAATACTCTTAGGACTCCTAGGAACCTATCTATAAACATAGTGTAGAATTATCTTAGGACTCCTAGGAACCTATCTATAAAACATAGTGTAGAATACTCTTAGGGCTCCTAGGAAGCTATCTATAAAACATAGTGTAGAATACTCTTAGGACTCCTAGGAACCTATCTATAAAATATAGTGTAGAATACTCTTAAGACTCCTAGGAACCTATCTATAATACATAGTGTAGAATACTCTTAGGGCTTCTAGGAACCTATCTATAAAACATAGTGTAGAATACTCTTAGGACTAATAGTAACCTATCTATAAAACATAGTGTAGAATACTCTTAGGACTCCTAGGAACCTATCTATAAAACATAGTGTAGAGCACTCTTAGGGCTCCTAGGAACCTTTTTATAAAACATAGTGTAGAATACTCTTAGGGCTACTAGGAACCTATCTATAAAACATAGTGTAGAATACTCTTAGGGCTTCTAGGAACCTTTCTATAAAACATAGTGTAGAATACTCTTAGGACTCCTAGGAACCTATCTGTAAAACATAGTGTAGAATACTCTTAGGACTCCTAGGAACCTGTCTATAAAACATAGTGTAGAATACTCTTAGGACTCCTAGGAACCTATCTATAATACATAGTGTAGAATACTCTTAGGACTCCTAGGAACCTGTCTATAAAACATAGTGTAGAATACTCTTAGGGCTTCTAGGAACCTATCTATAAAACATAGTGTAGAATACTCTAAAGACTCCTAGGAACCTATCTATAAAACATAGTGTAGAATACTCTTAGGGCTCCTAGGAACCTATCTACAAAACATAGTGTAGAATACTCTTAGGGCTTCTAGGAACCTATCTATAAAACATAGTGTAGAATACTCTTAGGACTAATAGTAACCTATCTATAAAACATAGTGTAGAATACTCTTAGGACTCTTAGGAACCTATGTATAAAACATAGTGTAGAGCACTCTTAGGGCTCCTAGGAACCTATCTATAAAACATAGTGTAGAATACTCTTAGGGCTACTAGGAACCTATCTATAAAACATAGTGTAGAATACTCTTAGGGCTTCTAGGAACCTTTCTATAAAACATAGTGTAGAATACTCTTAGGACTCCTAGGAACCTATCTGTAAAACATAGTGTAGAATACTCTTAGGACTCCTAGGAACCTATCTATAATACATAGTGTAGAATACTCTTAGGACTCCTAGGAACCTGTCTATAAAACATAGTGTAGAATACTCTTAGGAATCCAAGGAACCTATCTATAAAACATAGTGTAGAATACTCTTAGGACTCCTAGGAACCTATCTATAAACATAGTGTAGAATTATCTTAGGACTCCTAGGAACCTATCTATAATACATAGTGTAGAATACTCTTAGGGCTTCTAGGAACCTATCTATAAAACATAGTGTAGAATACTCTTAGGACTAATAGTAACCTATCTATAAAACATAGTGTAGAATACTCTTAGGACTCCTAGGAACCTATCTATAAAACATAGTGTAGAGCACTCTTAGGGCTCCTAGGAACCTTTTTATAAAACATAGTGTAGAATACTCTTAGGGCTACTAGGAACCTATCTATAAAACATAGTGTAGAATACTCTTAGGGCTTCTAGGAACCTTTCTATAAAACATAGTGTAGAATACTCTTAGGACTCCTAGGAACCTATCTGTAAAACATAGTGTAGAATACTCTTAGGACTCCTAGGAACCTGTCTATAAAACATAGTGTAGAATACTCTTAGGACTCCTAGGAACCTATCTATAATACATAGTGTAGAATACTCTTAGAACTCCTAGGAACCTGTCTATAAAACATAGTGTAGAATACTCTTAGGGCTTCTAGGAACCTATCTATAAAACATAGTGTAGAATACTCTTAGGGCTCCTAGGAACCTATCTATAAAACATAGTGTAGAATACTCTTAGGACTCATAGGAACCTGTCTATAAAACATAGTGTAGAATACTCTTAGGACTCCTAGGAACCTGTCTATAAAACATAGTGTAGAATACTCTTAGGACTCCTAGGAACCTATCTATAAAATATAGTGTAGAATACTCTTAAGACTCCTAGGAACCTATCTATAATACATAGTGTAGAATACTCTTAGGGCTTCTAGGAACCTATCTATAAAACATAGTGTAGAGCACTCTTAGGGCTCCTAGGAACCTATTTATAAAACATAGTGTAGAATACTCTTAGGGCTACTAGGAACCTATCTATAAAACATAGTGTAGAATACTCTTAGGGCTTCTAGGAACCTTTCTATAAAACATAGTGTAGAATACTCTTAGGACTCCTAGGAACCTATCTGTAAAACATAGTGTAGAATACTCTTAGGACTCCTAGGAACCTGTCTATAAAACATAGTGTAGAATACTCTTAGGACTAATAGTAACCTATCTATAAAACATAGTGTAGAATACTCTTAGGACTCCTAGGAACCTATGTATAAAACATAGTGTAGAGCACTCTTAGGGCTCCTAGGAACCTATCTATAAAACATAGTGTAGAATACTCTTAGGACTCATAGGAACCTATCTATAATACATAGTGTAGAATACTCTTAGGACTAATAGTAACATATCTATAAAACATAGTGTAGAATACTCTTAGGGCTCCTAGGAACCTATCTATAATACATAGTGTAGAATACTCTTAGGACTCTTAGGAACCTGTCTATAAAACATAGTGTAGAATACTCTTAGGGCTCCTAGGAACCTATCTACAAAACATAGTGTAGAATACTCTTAAGACTCCTAGGAACCTATCTATAAAACATAGTGTAGAATACTCTTAGGGCTCCTAGGAACCTATGTACAAAACATAGTGTAGAATACTCTTAGGACTCCTAGGAACCTATCTATAAAATATAGTGTAGAATACTCTTAAGACTCCTAGGAACCTATCTATAATACATAGTGTAGAATACTCTTAGGGCTTCTAGGAACCTATCTATAAAACATAGTGTAGAATACTCTTAGGACTAATAGTAACCTATCTATAAAACATGGTGTATAATACTCTTAGGACTCCTAGGAACCTATCTATAAAACATAGTGTAGAGCACTCTTAGGGCTCCTAGGAACCTATTTATAAAACATAGTGTAGAATACTCTTAGGGCTACTAGGAACCTATCTATAAAACATAGTGTAGAATACTCTTAGGGCTTCTAGGAACCTTTCTATAAAACATAGTGTAGAATACTCTTAGGACTCCTAGGAACCTATCTGTAAAACATAGTGTAGAATACTCTTAGGACTCCTAGGAACCTGTCTATAAAACATAGTGTAGAATACTCTTAGGACTCCTAGGAACCTATCTATAATACATAGTGTAGAATACTCTTAGGACTCCTAGGAACCTGTCTATAAAACATAGTGTAGAATACTCTTAGGGCTTCTAGGAACCTATCTATAAAACATAGTGTAGAATACTCTTAGGGCTCCTAGGAACCTATCTATAAAACATAGTGTAGAATACTCTTAGGACTCATAGGAACCTATCTATAATACATAATGTAGAATACTCTTAGGACTAATAGTAACATATCTATAAAACATAGTGTAGAATACTCTTAGGGCTCCTAGGAACCTATCTATAATACATAGTGTAGAATACTCTTAGGACTCCTAGGAACCTGTCTATAAAACATAGTGTAGAGCACTCTTAGGGCTCCTAGGAACCTATCTATAAAACATAGTGTAGAATACTCTTAGGGCTACTAGGAACCTATCTATAAAACATAGTGTAGAATACTCTTAGGGCTTCTAGGAACCTTTCTATAAAACATAGTGTAGAATACTCTTAGGACTCCTAGGAACCTATCTGTAAAACATAGTGTAGAATACTCTTAGGACTCCTAGGAACCTATCTATAATACATAGTGTAGAATACTCTTAGGACTCCTAGGAACCTGTCTATAAAACATAGTGTAGAATACTCTTAGGAATCCAAGGAACCTATCTATAAAACATAGTGTAGAATACTCTTAGGACTCCTAGGAACCTATCTATAAACATAGTGTAGAATTATCTTAGGACTCCTAGGAACCTATCTATAATACATAGTGTAGAATACTCTTAGGGCTTCTAGGAACCTATCTATAAAACATAGTGTAGAATACTCTTAGGACTAATAGTAACCTATCTATAAAACATAGTGTAGAATACTCTTAGGACTCCTAGGAACCTATCTATAAAACATAGTGTAGAGCACTCTTAGGGCTCCTAGGAACCTTTTTATAAAACATAGTGTAGAATACTCTTAGGGCTACTAGGAACCTATCTATAAAACATAGTGTAGAATACTCTTAGGGCTTCTAGGAACCTTTCTATAAAACATAGTGTAGAATACTCTTAGGACTCCTAGGAACCTATCTGTAAAACATAGTGTAGAATACTCTTAGGACTCCTAGGAACCTGTCTATAAAACATAGTGTAGAATACTCTTAGGACTCCTAGGAACCTATCTATAATACATAGTGTAGAATACTCTTAGAACTCCTAGGAACCTGTCTATAAAACATAGTGTAGAATACTCTTAGGGCTTCTAGGAACCTATCTATAAAACATAGTGTAGAATACTCTTAGGGCTCCTAGGAACCTATCTATAAAACATAGTGTAGAATACTCTTAGGACTCATAGGAACCTGTCTATAAAACATAGTGTAGAATACTCTTAGGACTCCTAGGAACCTGTCTATAAAACATAGTGTAGAATACTCTTAGGACTCCTAGGAACCTATCTATAAAATATAGTGTAGAATACTCTTAAGACTCCTAGGAACCTATCTATAATACATAGTGTAGAATACTCTTAGGGCTTCTAGGAACCTATCTATAAAACATAGTGTAGAGCACTCTTAGGGCTCCTAGGAACCTATTTATAAAACATAGTGTAGAATACTCTTAGGGCTACTAGGAACCTATCTATAAAACATAGTGTAGAATACTCTTAGGGCTTCTAGGAACCTTTCTATAAAACATAGTGTAGAATACTCTTAGGACTCCTAGGAACCTATCTGTAAAACATAGTGTAGAATACTCTTAGGACTCCTAGGAACCTATCTATAATACATAGTGTAGAATACTCTTAGGACTCCTAGGAACCTGTCTATAAAACATAGTGTAGAATACTCTTAGGGCTTCTAGGAACCTATCTATAAAACATAGTGTAGAATACTCTTAGGGCTCCTAGGAACCTATCTATAAAACATAGTGTAGAATACTCTTAGGACTCATAGGAACCTATCTATAATACATAATGTAGAATACTCTTAGGACTAATAGTAACATATCTATAAAACATAGTGTAGAATACTCTTAGGGCTCCTAGGAACCTATCTATAATACATAGTGTAGAATACTCTTAGGACTCCTAGGAACCTGTCTATAAAACATAGTGTAGAGCACTCTTAGGGCTCCTAGGAACCTATCTATAAAACATAGTGTAGAATACTCTTAGGGCTACTAGGAACCTATCTATAAAACATAGTGTAGAATACTCTTAGGGCTTCTAGGAACCTTTCTATAAAACATAGTGTAGAATACTCTTAGGACTCCTAGGAACCTATCTGTAAAACATAGTGTAGAATACTCTTAGGACTCCTAGGAACCTATCTATAATACATAGTGTAGAATACTCTTAGGACTCCTAGGAACCTGTCTATAAAACATAGTGTAGAATACTCTTAGGAATCCAAGGAACCTATCTATAAAACATAGTGTAGAATACTCTTAGGACTCCTAGGAACCTATCTATAAACATAGTGTAGAATTATCTTAGGACTCCTAGGAACCTATCTATAAAACATAGTGTAGAATACTCTTAGGGCTCCTAGGAAGCTATCTATAAAACATAGTGTAGAATACTCTTAGGACTCCTAGGAACCTATCTATAAAATATAGTGTAGAATACTCTTAAGACTCCTAGGAACCTATCTATAATACATAGTGTAGAATACTCTTAGGGCTTCTAGGAACCTATCTATAAAACATAGTGTAGAATACTCTTAGGACTAATAGTAACCTATCTATAAAACATAGTGTAGAATACTCTTAGGACTCCTAGGAACCTATCTATAAAACATAGTGTAGAGCACTCTTAGGGCTCCTAGGAACCTTTTTATAAAACATAGTGTAGAATACTCTTAGGGCTACTAGGAACCTATCTATAAAACATAGTGTAGAATACTCTTAGGGCTTCTAGGAACCTTTCTATAAAACATAGTGTAGAATACTCTTAGGACTCCTAGGAACCTATCTGTAAAACATAGTGTAGAATACTCTTAGGACTCCTAGGAACCTGTCTATAAAACATAGTGTAGAATACTCTTAGGACTCCTAGGAACCTATCTATAATACATAGTGTAGAATACTCTTAGGACTCCTAGGAACCTGTCTATAAAACATAGTGTAGAATACTCTTAGGGCTTCTAGGAACCTATCTATAAAACATAGTGTAGAATACTCTAAAGACTCCTAGGAACCTATCTATAAAACATAGTGTAGAATACTCTTAGGGCTCCTAGGAACCTATCTACAAAACATAGTGTAGAATACTCTTAGGGCTTCTAGGAACCTATCTATAAAACATAGTGTAGAATACTCTTAGGACTAATAGTAACCTATCTATAAAACATAGTGTAGAATACTCTTAGGACTCTTAGGAACCTATGTATAAAACATAGTGTAGAGCACTCTTAGGGCTCCTAGGAACCTATCTATAAAACATAGTGTAGAATACTCTTAGGGCTACTAGGAACCTATCTATAAAACATAGTGTAGAATACTCTTAGGGCTTCTAGGAACCTTTCTATAAAACATAGTGTAGAATACTCTTAGGACTCCTAGGAACCTATCTGTAAAACATAGTGTAGAATACTCTTAGGACTCCTAGGAACCTATCTATAATACATAGTGTAGAATACTCTTAGGACTCCTAGGAACCTGTCTATAAAACATAGTGTAGAATACTCTTAGGAATCCAAGGAACCTATCTATAAAACATAGTGTAGAATACTCTTAGGACTCCTAGGAACCTATCTATAAACATAGTGTAGAATTATCTTAGGACTCCTAGGAACCTATCTATAATACATAGTGTAGAATACTCTTAGGGCTTCTAGGAACCTATCTATAAAACATAGTGTAGAATACTCTTAGGACTAATAGTAACCTATCTATAAAACATAGTGTAGAATACTCTTAGGACTCCTAGGAACCTATCTATAAAACATAGTGTAGAGCACTCTTAGGGCTCCTAGGAACCTTTTTATAAAACATAGTGTAGAATACTCTTAGGGCTACTAGGAACCTATCTATAAAACATAGTGTAGAATACTCTTAGGGCTTCTAGGAACCTTTCTATAAAACATAGTGTAGAATACTCTTAGGACTCCTAGGAACCTATCTGTAAAACATAGTGTAGAATACTCTTAGGACTCCTAGGAACCTGTCTATAAAACATAGTGTAGAATACTCTTAGGACTCCTAGGAACCTATCTATAATACATAGTGTAGAATACTCTTAGAACTCCTAGGAACCTGTCTATAAAACATAGTGTAGAATACTCTTAGGGCTTCTAGGAACCTATCTATAAAACATAGTGTAGAATACTCTTAGGGCTCCTAGGAACCTATCTATAAAACATAGTGTAGAATACTCTTAGGACTCATAGGAACCTGTCTATAAAACATAGTGTAGAATACTCTTAGGACTCCTAGGAACCTGTCTATAAAACATAGTGTAGAATACTCTTAGGACTCCTAGGAACCTATCTATAAAATATAGTGTAGAATACTCTTAAGACTCCTAGGAACCTATCTATAATACATAGTGTAGAATACTCTTAGGGCTTCTAGGAACCTATCTATAAAACATAGTGTAGAGCACTCTTAGGGCTCCTAGGAACCTATTTATAAAACATAGTGTAGAATACTCTTAGGGCTACTAGGAACCTATCTATAAAACATAGTGTAGAATACTCTTAGGGCTTCTAGGAACCTTTCTATAAAACATAGTGTAGAATACTCTTAGGACTCCTAGGAACCTATCTGTAAAACATAGTGTAGAATACTCTTAGGACTCCTAGGAACCTGTCTATAAAACATAGTGTAGAATACTCTTAGGACTAATAGTAACCTATCTATAAAACATAGTGTAGAATACTCTTAGGACTCCTAGGAACCTATGTATAAAACATAGTGTAGAGCACTCTTAGGGCTCCTAGGAACCTATCTATAAAACATAGTGTAGAATACTCTTAGGACTCATAGGAACCTATCTATAATACATAGTGTAGAATACTCTTAGGACTAATAGTAACATATCTATAAAACATAGTGTAGAATACTCTTAGGGCTCCTAGGAACCTATCTATAATACATAGTGTAGAATACTCTTAGGACTCTTAGGAACCTGTCTATAAAACATAGTGTAGAATACTCTTAGGGCTCCTAGGAACCTATCTACAAAACATAGTGTAGAATACTCTTAAGACTCCTAGGAACCTATCTATAAAACATAGTGTAGAATACTCTTAGGGCTCCTAGGAACCTATGTACAAAACATAGTGTAGAATACTCTTAGGACTCCTAGGAACCTATCTATAAAATATAGTGTAGAATACTCTTAAGACTCCTAGGAACCTATCTATAATACATAGTGTAGAATACTCTTAGGGCTTCTAGGAACCTATCTATAAAACATAGTGTAGAATACTCTTAGGACTAATAGTAACCTATCTATAAAACATGGTGTATAATACTCTTAGGACTCCTAGGAACCTATCTATAAAACATAGTGTAGAGCACTCTTAGGGCTCCTAGGAACCTATTTATAAAACATAGTGTAGAATACTCTTAGGGCTACTAGGAACCTATCTATAAAACATAGTGTAGAATACTCTTAGGGCTTCTAGGAACCTTTCTATAAAACATAGTGTAGAATACTCTTAGGACTCCTAGGAACCTATCTGTAAAACATAGTGTAGAATACTCTTAGGACTCCTAGGAACCTGTCTATAAAACATAGTGTAGAATACTCTTAGGACTCCTAGGAACCTATCTATAATACATAGTGTAGAATACTCTTAGGACTCCTAGGAACCTGTCTATAAAACATAGTGTAGAATACTCTTAGGGCTTCTAGGAACCTATCTATAAAACATAGTGTAGAATACTCTTAGGGCTCCTAGGAACCTATCTATAAAACATAGTGTAGAATACTCTTAGGACTCATAGGAACCTATCTATAATACATAATGTAGAATACTCTTAGGACTAATAGTAACATATCTATAAAACATAGTGTAGAATACTCTTAGGGCTCCTAGGAACCTATCTATAATACATAGTGTAGAATACTCTTAGGACTCCTAGGAACCTGTCTATAAAACATAGTGTAGAGCACTCTTAGGGCTCCTAGGAACCTATCTATAAAACATAGTGTAGAATACTCTTAGGGCTACTAGGAACCTATCTATAAAACATAGTGTAGAATACTCTTAGGGCTTCTAGGAACCTTTCTATAAAACATAGTGTAGAATACTCTTAGGACTCCTAGGAACCTATCTGTAAAACATAGTGTAGAATACTCTTAGGACTCCTAGGAACCTATCTATAATACATAGTGTAGAATACTCTTAGGACTCCTAGGAACCTGTCTATAAAACATAGTGTAGAATACTCTTAGGAATCCAAGGAACCTATCTATAAAACATAGTGTAGAATACTCTTAGGACTCCTAGGAACCTATCTATAAACATAGTGTAGAATTATCTTAGGACTCCTAGGAACCTATCTATAATACATAGTGTAGAATACTCTTAGGGCTTCTAGGAACCTATCTATAAAACATAGTGTAGAATACTCTTAGGACTAATAGTAACCTATCTATAAAACATAGTGTAGAATACTCTTAGGACTCCTAGGAACCTATCTATAAAACATAGTGTAGAGCACTCTTAGGGCTCCTAGGAACCTTTTTATAAAACATAGTGTAGAATACTCTTAGGGCTACTAGGAACCTATCTATAAAACATAGTGTAGAATACTCTTAGGGCTTCTAGGAACCTTTCTATAAAACATAGTGTAGAATACTCTTAGGACTCCTAGGAACCTATCTGTAAAACATAGTGTAGAATACTCTTAGGACTCCTAGGAACCTGTCTATAAAACATAGTGTAGAATACTCTTAGGACTCCTAGGAACCTATCTATAATACATAGTGTAGAATACTCTTAGAACTCCTAGGAACCTGTCTATAAAACATAGTGTAGAATACTCTTAGGGCTTCTAGGAACCTATCTATAAAACATAGTGTAGAATACTCTTAGGGCTCCTAGGAACCTATCTATAAAACATAGTGTAGAATACTCTTAGGACTCATAGGAACCTGTCTATAAAACATAGTGTAGAATACTCTTAGGACTCCTAGGAACCTGTCTATAAAACATAGTGTAGAATACTCTTAGGACTCCTAGGAACCTATCTATAAAATATAGTGTAGAATACTCTTAAGACTCCTAGGAACCTATCTATAATACATAGTGTAGAATACTCTTAGGGCTTCTAGGAACCTATCTATAAAACATAGTGTAGAGCACTCTTAGGGCTCCTAGGAACCTATTTATAAAACATAGTGTAGAATACTCTTAGGGCTACTAGGAACCTATCTATAAAACATAGTGTAGAATACTCTTAGGGCTTCTAGGAACCTTTCTATAAAACATAGTGTAGAATACTCTTAGGACTCCTAGGAACCTATCTGTAAAACATAGTGTAGAATACTCTTAGGACTCCTAGGAACCTGTCTATAAAACATAGTGTAGAATACTCTTAGGACTCCTAGGAACCTATCTATAATACATAGTGTAGAATACTCTTAGAACTCCTAGGAACCTGTCTATAAAACATAGTGTAGAATACTCTTAGGGCTTCTAGGAACCTATCTATAAAACATAGTGTAGAATACTCTTAGGGCTCCTAGGAACCTATCTATAAAACATAGTGTAGAATACTCTTAGGACTCATAGGAACCTGTCTATAAAACATAGTGTAGAATACTCTTAGGACTCCTAGGAACCTGTCTATAAAACATAGTGTAGAATACTCTTAGGACTCCTAGGAACCTATCTATAATACATAGTGTAGAATACTCTTAGGACTCCTAGGAACCTGTCTATAAAACATAGTGTAGAATACTCTTAGGGCTTCTAGGAACCTATCTATAAAACATAGTGTAGAATACTCTTAGGGCTCCTAGGAACCTATCTATAAAACATAGTGTAGAATACTCTTAGGACTCATAGGAACCTATCTATAATACATAGTGTAGAATACTCTTAGGACTAATAGTAACATATCTATAAAACATAGTGTAGAATACTCTTAGGGCTCCTAGGAACCTATCTATGATACATAGTGTAGAATACTCTTAGGACTCCTAGGAACCTATCTATAAAACATAGTGTAGAATACTCTTAGGACTCCTAGGAACCTGTCTATAAAACATAGTGTAGAATACTCTTTGGACTCCTAGGAACCTATCTACAAAACATAGTGTAGTATACTCTTAAGACTCCTAGGAACCTATCTATAAAACATAGTGTAGAATACTCTTAGGGCTCCTAGGAACCTATCTACAAAACATAGTGTAGAATACTCTTAGGACTCCTAGGAACCTATCTATAAAATATAGTGTAGAATACTCTTAAGACTCCTAGGAACCTATCTATAATACATAGTGTAGAATACTCTTAGGGCTTCTAGGAACCTAACTATAAAACATAGTGTAGAATACTCTTAGGACTAATAGTAACCTATCTATAAAACATAGTGTAGAATACTCTTAGGACTCCTAGGAACCTATCTATAATACATAGTGTAGAATACTCTTAGGACTCCTAGGAACCTGTCTATAAAACATAGTGTAGAATACTCTTAGGGCTTCTAGGAACCTATCTATAAAACATAGTGTAGAATACTCTTAGGGCTCCTAGGAACCTATCTATAATACATAGTGTAGAATACTCTTAGGACTAATAGTAACATATCTATAAAACATAGTGTAGAATACTCTTAGGACTCATAGGAACCTATCGATAATACATAGTGTAGAATACTCTTAGGACTAATAGTAACATATCTATAAAACATAGTGTAGAATACTCTTAGGGCTCCTAGGAACCTATCTATAATACATAGTGTAGAATACTCTTAGGACTCCTAGGAACCTATCTATAAAACATAGTGTAGAATACTCTTAGGACTCCTAGGAACCTGTCTATAAAACATAGTGTAGAATACTCTTAGGACTCCTAGGAACCTATCTACAAAACATAGTGTAGTATACTCTTAAGACTCCTAGGAACCTATCTATAAAACATAGTGTAGAATACTCTTAGGGCTCCTAGGAACCTATCTACAAAACATAGTGTAGAATACTCTTAGGACTCCTAGGAACCTATCTATAAAATATAGTGTAGAATACTCTTAAGACTCCTAGGAACCTATCTATAATACATAGTGTAGAATACTCTTAGGGCTTCTAGGAACCTATCTATAAAACATAGTGTAGAATACTCTTAGGACTAATAGTAACCTATCTATAAAACATAGTGTAGAATACTCTTAGGACTCCTAGGAACCTATCTATAAAACATAGTGTAGAGCACTCTTAGGGCTCCTAGGAACCTATTTATAAAACATAGTGTAGAATACTCTTAGGGCTACTAGGAACCTATCTATAAAACATAGTGTAGAATACTCTTAGGGCTTCTAGGAACCTTTCTATAAAACATAGTGTAGAATACTCTTAGGACTCCTAGGAACCTATCTGTAAAACATAGTGTAGAATACTCTTAGGACTCCTAGGAACCTTTCTATAAAACATAGTGTAGAATACTCTTAGGACTCCTAGGAACCTATCTATAATACATAGTGTAGAATACTCTTAGAACTCCTAGGAACCTGTCTATAAAACATAGTGTAGAATACTCTTAGGGCTTCTAGGAACCTATCTATAATACATAGTGTAGAATACTCTTAGGACTCCTAGGAACCTATCTATAAAACATAGTGTAGAATACTTTTAGGACTCCTAGGAACCTGTCTATAAAACATAGTTTAGAATACTCTTAGGACTCCTAGGAACCAATCTACGAAACATAGTGTAGTATACTCTTAAGACTCCTAGGAACCTATCTATAAAACATAGTGTAGAATACTCTTAGGGCTCCTAGGAACCTATCTACAAAACATAGTGTAGAATACTCTTAGGACTCCTAGGAACCTATCTATAAAACATAGTGTAGAATACTCTAAAGACTCCTAGGAACCTATCTATAAAACATAGTGTAGAATACTCTTAGGGCTCCTAGGAACCTATCTACAAAACATAGTGTAGAATACTCTTAGGGCTTCTAGGAACCTATCTATAAAACATAGTGTAGAATACTCTTAGGACTAATAGTAACCTATCTATAAAACATAGTGTAGAATACTCTTAGGACTCTTAGGAACCTATGTATAAAACATAGTGTAGAGCACTCTTAGGGCTCCTAGGAACCTATCTATAAAACATAGTGTAGAATACTCTTAGGGCTACTAGGAACCTATCTATAAAACATAGTGTAGAATACTCTTAGGGCTTCTAGGAACCTTTCTATAAAACATAGTGTAGAATACTCTTAGGACTCCTAGGAACCTATCTGTAAAACATAGTGTAGAATACTCTTAGGACTCCTAGGAACCTATCTATAATACATAGTGTAGAATACTCTTAGGACTCCTAGGAACCTGTCTATAAAACATAGTGTAGAATACTCTTAGGAATCCAAGGAACCTATCTATAAAACATAGTGTAGAATACTCTTAGGACTCCTAGGAACCTATCTATAAACATAGTGTAGAATTATCTTAGGACTCCTAGGAACCTATCTATAAAACATAGTGTAGAATACTCTTAGGGCTCCTAGGAAGCTATCTATAAAACATAGTGTAGAATACTCTTAGGACTCCTAGGAACCTATCTATAAAATATAGTGTAGAATACTCTTAAGACTCCTAGGAACCTATCTATAATACATAGTGTAGAATACTCTTAGGGCTTCTAGGAACCTATCTATAAAACATAGTGTAGAATACTCTTAGGACTAATAGTAACCTATCTATAAAACATAGTGTAGAATACTCTTAGGACTCCTAGGAACCTATCTATAAAACATAGTGTAGAGCACTCTTAGGGCTCCTAGGAACCTTTTTATAAAACATAGTGTAGAATACTCTTAGGGCTACTAGGAACCTATCTATAAAACATAGTGTAGAATACTCTTAGGGCTTCTAGGAACCTTTCTATAAAACATAGTGTAGAATACTCTTAGGACTCCTAGGAACCTATCTGTAAAACATAGTGTAGAATACTCTTAGGACTCCTAGGAACCTGTCTATAAAACATAGTGTAGAATACTCTTAGGACTCCTAGGAACCTATCTATAATACATAGTGTAGAATACTCTTAGGACTCCTAGGAACCTGTCTATAAAACATAGTGTAGAATACTCTTAGGGCTTCTAGGAACCTATCTATAAAACATAGTGTAGAATACTCTAAAGACTCCTAGGAACCTATCTATAAAACATAGTGTAGAATACTCTTAGGGCTCCTAGGAACCTATCTACAAAACATAGTGTAGAATACTCTTAGGGCTTCTAGGAACCTATCTATAAAACATAGTGTAGAATACTCTTAGGACTAATAGTAACCTATCTATAAAACATAGTGTAGAATACTCTTAGGACTCTTAGGAACCTATGTATAAAACATAGTGTAGAGCACTCTTAGGGCTCCTAGGAACCTATCTATAAAACATAGTGTAGAATACTCTTAGGGCTACTAGGAACCTATCTATAAAACATAGTGTAGAATACTCTTAGGGCTTCTAGGAACCTTTCTATAAAACATAGTGTAGAATACTCTTAGGACTCCTAGGAACCTATCTGTAAAACATAGTGTAGAATACTCTTAGGACTCCTAGGAACCTATCTATAATACATAGTGTAGAATACTCTTAGGACTCCTAGGAACCTGTCTATAAAACATAGTGTAGAATACTCTTAGGAATCCAAGGAACCTATCTATAAAACATAGTGTAGAATACTCTTAGGACTCCTAGGAACCTATCTATAAACATAGTGTAGAATTATCTTAGGACTCCTAGGAACCTATCTATAATACATAGTGTAGAATACTCTTAGGGCTTCTAGGAACCTATCTATAAAACATAGTGTAGAATACTCTTAGGACTAATAGTAACCTATCTATAAAACATAGTGTAGAATACTCTTAGGACTCCTAGGAACCTATCTATAAAACATAGTGTAGAGCACTCTTAGGGCTCCTAGGAACCTTTTTATAAAACATAGTGTAGAATACTCTTAGGGCTACTAGGAACCTATCTATAAAACATAGTGTAGAATACTCTTAGGGCTTCTAGGAACCTTTCTATAAAACATAGTGTAGAATACTCTTAGGACTCCTAGGAACCTATCTGTAAAACATAGTGTAGAATACTCTTAGGACTCCTAGGAACCTGTCTATAAAACATAGTGTAGAATACTCTTAGGACTCCTAGGAACCTATCTATAATACATAGTGTAGAATACTCTTAGAACTCCTAGGAACCTGTCTATAAAACATAGTGTAGAATACTCTTAGGGCTTCTAGGAACCTATCTATAAAACATAGTGTAGAATACTCTTAGGGCTCCTAGGAACCTATCTATAAAACATAGTGTAGAATACTCTTAGGACTCATAGGAACCTGTCTATAAAACATAGTGTAGAATACTCTTAGGACTCCTAGGAACCTGTCTATAAAACATAGTGTAGAATACTCTTAGGACTCCTAGGAACCTATCTATAAAATATAGTGTAGAATACTCTTAAGACTCCTAGGAACCTATCTATAATACATAGTGTAGAATACTCTTAGGGCTTCTAGGAACCTATCTATAAAACATAGTGTAGAGCACTCTTAGGGCTCCTAGGAACCTATTTATAAAACATAGTGTAGAATACTCTTAGGGCTACTAGGAACCTATCTATAAAACATAGTGTAGAATACTCTTAGGGCTTCTAGGAACCTTTCTATAAAACATAGTGTAGAATACTCTTAGGACTCCTAGGAACCTATCTGTAAAACATAGTGTAGAATACTCTTAGGACTCCTAGGAACCTGTCTATAAAACATAGTGTAGAATACTCTTAGGACTAATAGTAACCTATCTATAAAACATAGTGTAGAATACTCTTAGGACTCCTAGGAACCTATGTATAAAACATAGTGTAGAGCACTCTTAGGGCTCCTAGGAACCTATCTATAAAACATAGTGTAGAATACTCTTAGGACTCATAGGAACCTATCTATAATACATAGTGTAGAATACTCTTAGGACTAATAGTAACATATCTATAAAACATAGTGTAGAATACTCTTAGGGCTCCTAGGAACCTATCTATAATACATAGTGTAGAATACTCTTAGGACTCTTAGGAACCTGTCTATAAAACATAGTGTAGAATACTCTTAGGGCTCCTAGGAACCTATCTACAAAACATAGTGTAGAATACTCTTAAGACTCCTAGGAACCTATCTATAAAACATAGTGTAGAATACTCTTAGGGCTCCTAGGAACCTATGTACAAAACATAGTGTAGAATACTCTTAGGACTCCTAGGAACCTATCTATAAAATATAGTGTAGAATACTCTTAAGACTCCTAGGAACCTATCTATAATACATAGTGTAGAATACTCTTAGGGCTTCTAGGAACCTATCTATAAAACATAGTGTAGAATACTCTTAGGACTAATAGTAACCTATCTATAAAACATGGTGTATAATACTCTTAGGACTCCTAGGAACCTATCTATAAAACATAGTGTAGAGCACTCTTAGGGCTCCTAGGAACCTATTTATAAAACATAGTGTAGAATACTCTTAGGGCTACTAGGAACCTATCTATAAAACATAGTGTAGAATACTCTTAGGGCTTCTAGGAACCTTTCTATAAAACATAGTGTAGAATACTCTTAGGACTCCTAGGAACCTATCTGTAAAACATAGTGTAGAATACTCTTAGGACTCCTAGGAACCTGTCTATAAAACATAGTGTAGAATACTCTTAGGACTCCTAGGAACCTATCTATAATACATAGTGTAGAATACTCTTAGGACTCCTAGGAACCTGTCTATAAAACATAGTGTAGAATACTCTTAGGGCTTCTAGGAACCTATCTATAAAACATAGTGTAGAATACTCTTAGGGCTCCTAGGAACCTATCTATAAAACATAGTGTAGAATACTCTTAGGACTCATAGGAACCTATCTATAATACATAATGTAGAATACTCTTAGGACTAATAGTAACATATCTATAAAACATAGTGTAGAATACTCTTAGGGCTCCTAGGAACCTATCTATAATACATAGTGTAGAATACTCTTAGGACTCCTAGGAACCTGTCTATAAAACATAGTGTAGAATACTCTTAGGGCTTCTAGGAACCTATCTATAAAACATAGTGTAGAATACTCTTAGGGCTCCTAGGAACCTATCTATAAAACATAGTGTAGAATACTCTTAGGACTCATAGGAACCTATCTATAATACATAGTGTAGAATACTCTTAGGACTAATAGTAACATATCTATAAAACATAGTGTAGAATACTCTTAGGGCTCCTAGGAACCTATCTATAATACATAGTGTAGAATACTCTTAGGACTCCTAGGAACCTATCTATAAAACATAGTGTAGAATACTCTTAGGACTCCTAGGAACCTGTCTATAAAACATAGTGTAGAATACTCTTAGGACTCCTAGGAACCTATCTACAAAACATAGTGTAGTATACTCTTAAGACTCCTAGGAACCTATCTATAAAACATAGTGTAGAATACTCTTAGGGCTACTAGGAACCTATCTATAAAACATAGTGTAGAATACTCTTAGGGCTTCTAGGAACCTTTCTATAAAACATAGTGTAGAATACTCTTAGGACTCCTAGGAACCTATCTGTAAAACATAGTGTAGAATACTCTTAGGACTCCTAGGAACCTGTCTATAAAACATAGTGTAGAATACTCTTAGGACTCCTAGGAACATATCTATAATAAATAGTGTAGAATACTCTTAGAACTCATAGGAACCTGTCTATAAAACATAGTGTAGAATACTCTTAGGGCTTCTAGGAACCTATCTATAAAACATAGTGTAGAATACTCTTAGGGCTCCTAGGAACCTATCTATAAAACATAGTGTAGAATACTCTTAGGACTCCTAGGAACCTGTCTATAAAACATAGTGTAGAATACTCTTAGGACTCATAGGAACCTGTCTATAAAACATAGTGTAGAATACTCTTAGGACTCCTAGGAACCTGTCTAAAAAACATAGTGTAGAATACTCTTAGGACTCCTAGGAACCTATCTATAATACATAGTGTAGAATACTCTTAGGACTCCTAGGAACCTGTCTATAAAACATAGTGTAGAATACTCTTAGGGCTTCTAGGAACCTATCTATAAAACATAGTGTAGAATACTCTTAGGGCTCCTAGGAACCTATCTATAATACATAGTGTAGAATACTCTTAGGACTAATAGTAACATATCTATAAAACATAGTGTAGAATACTCTTAGGACTCATAGGAACCTATCTATAATACATAGTGTAGAATACTCTTAGGACTAATAGTAACATATCTATAAAACATAGTGTAGAATACTCTTAGGGCTCCTAGGAACCTATCTATAATACATAGTGTAGAATACTCTTAGGACTCCTAGGAACCTATCTATAAAACATAGTGTAGAATACTCTTAAGACTCCTAGGAACCTATCTATAATACATAGTGTAGAATACTCTTAGGGCTTCTAGGAACCTATCTATAAAACATAGTGTAGAATACTCTTAGGACTAATAGTAACCTATCTATAAAACATAGTGTAGAATACTCTTAGGACTCCTAGGAACCTATCTATAAAACATAGTGTAGAGCACTCTTAGGGCTCCTAGGAACCTATTTATAAAACATAGTGTAGAATACTCTTAGGGCTACTAGGAACCTATCTATAAAACATAGTGTAGAATACTTTTAGGGCTTCTAGGAACCTTTCTATAAAACATAGTGTAGAATACTCTTAGGACTCCTAGGAACCTATCTGTAAAACATAGTGTAGAATACTCTTAGGACTCCTAGGAACCTTTCTATAAAACATAGTGTAGAATACTCTTAGGACTCCTAGGAACCTATCTATAATACATAGTGTAGAATACTCTTAGAACTCCTAGGAACCTGTCTATAAAACATAGTGTAGAATACTCTTAGGGCTTCTAGGAACCTATCTATAAAACATAGTGTAGAATACTCTTAGGGCTCCTAGGAACCTATCTATAAAACATAGTGTAGAATACTCTTAGGACTCATAGGAACCTATCTATAATACATAGTGTAGAATACTCTTAGGACTAATAGTAACATATCTATAAAACATAGTGTAGAATACTCTTAGGGCTCCTAGGAACCTATCTATAATACATAGTGTAGAATACTCTTAGGACTCCTAGGAACCTATCTATAAAACATAGTGTAGAATACTCTTAGGACTCCTAGGAACCTGTCTATAAAACATAGTTTAGAATACTCTTAGGACTCCTAGGAACCAATCTACAAAACATAGTGTAGTATACTCTTAAGACTCCTAGGAACCTATCTATAAAACATAGTGTAGAATACTCTTAGGGCTCCTAGGAACCTATCTACAAAACATAGTGTAGAATACTCTTAGGACTCCTAGGAACCTATCTATAAAACATAGTGTAGAATACTCTAAAGACTCCTAGGAACCTATCTATAAAACATAGTGTAGAATACTCTTAGGGCTCCTAGGAACCTATCTACAAAACATAGTGTAGAATACTCTTAGGGCTTCTAGGAACCTATCTATAAAACATAGTGTAGAATACTCTTAGGACTAATAGTAACCTATCTATAAAACATAGTGTAGAATACTCTTAGGACTCTTAGGAACCTATGTATAAAACATAGTGTAGAATACTCTTAGGGCTGCTAGGAACCTATCTATAAAACGTAGTGTAGAATACTCTTAGGGCTTCTAGGAACCTTTCTATAAAACATAGTGTAGAATACTCTTAGGACTCCTAGGAACCTATCTGTAAAACATAGTGTAGAATACTCTTAGGACTCCTAGGAACCTATCTATAATACATAGTGTAGAATACTCTTAGGACTCCTAGGAACCTGTCTATAAAACATAGTGTAGAATACTCTTAGGAATCCAAGGAACCTATCTATAAAACATAGTGTAGAATACTCTTAGGACTCCTAGGAACCTATCTATAAACATAGTGTAGAATTATCTTAGGACTCCTAGGAACCTATCTATAATACATAGTGTAGAATACTCTTAGGGCTTCTAGGAACCTATCTATAAAACATAGTGTAGAATACTCTTAGGACTAATAGTAACCTATCTATAAAACATAGTGTAGAATACTCTTAGGACTCCTAGGAACCTATCTATAAAACATAGTGTAGAGCACTCTTAGGGCTCCTAGGAACCTTTTTATAAAACATAGTGTAGAATACTCTTAGGGCTACTAGGAACCTATCTATAAAACATAGTGTAGAATACTCTTAGGGCTTCTAGGAACCTTTCTATAAAACATAGTGTAGAATACTCTTAGGACTCCTAGGAACCTATCTGTAAAACATAGTGTAGAATACTCTTAGGACTCCTAGGAACCTGTCTATAAAACATAGTGTAGAATACTCTTAGGACTCCTAGGAACCTATCTATAATACATAGTGTAGAATACTCTTAGAACTCCTAGGAACCTGTCTATAAAACATAGTGTAGAATACTCTTAGGGCTTCTAGGAACCTATCTATAAAACATAGTGTAGAATACTCTTAGGGCTCCTAGGAACCTATCTATAAAACATAGTGTAGAATACTCTTAGGACTCATAGGAACCTGTCTATAAAACATAGTGTAGAATACTCTTAGGACTCCTAGGAACCTGTCTATAAAACATAGTGTAGAATACTCTTAGGACTCCTAGGAACCTATCTATAAAATATAGTGTAGAATACTCTTAAGACTCCTAGGAACCTATCTATAATACATAGTGTAGAATACTCTTAGGGCTTCTAGGAACCTATCTATAAAACATAGTGTAGAGCACTCTTAGGGCTCCTAGGAACCTATTTATAAAACATAGTGTAGAATACTCTTAGGGCTACTAGGAACCTATCTATAAAACATAGTGTAGAATACTCTTAGGGCTTCTAGGAACCTTTCTATAAAACATAGTGTAGAATACTCTTAGGACTCCTAGGAACCTATCTGTAAAACATAGTGTAGAATACTCTTAGGACTCCTAGGAACCTGTCTATAAAACATAGTGTAGAATACTCTTAGGACTCCTAGGAACAAATCTATAATACATAGTGTAGAATACTCTTAGAACTCCTAGGAACCTGTCTATAAAACATAGTGTAGAATACTCTTAGGGCTTCTAGGAACCTATCTATAAAACATAGTGTAGAATACTCTTAGGGCTCCTAGGAACCTATCTATAAAACATAGTGTAGAATACTCTTAGGACTCATAGGAACCTGTCTATAAAACATAGTGTAGAATACTCTTAGGACTCCTAGGAACCTGTCTATAAAACATAGTGTAGAATACTCTTAGGACTCCTAGGAACCTATCTATAATACATAGTGTAGAATACTCTTAGGACTCCTAGGAACCTGTCTATAAAACATAGTGTAGAATACTCTTAGGGCTTCTAGGAACCTATCTATAAAACATAGTGTAGAATACTCTTAGGGCTCCTAGGAACCTATCTATAAAACATAGTGTAGAATACTCTTAGGACTCATAGGAACCTATCTATAATACATAGTGTAGAATACTCTTAGGACTAATAGTAACATATCTATAAAACATAGTGTAGAATACTCTTAGGGCTCCTAGGAACCTATCTATGATACATAGTGTAGAATACTCTTAGGACTCCTAGGAACCTATCTATAAAACATAGTGTAGAATACTCTTAGGACTCCTAGGAACCTGTCTATAAAACATAGTGTAGAATACTCTTTGGACTCCTAGGAACCTATCTACAAAACATAGTGTAGTATACTCTTAAGACTCCTAGGAACCTATCTATAAAACATAGTGTAGAATACTCTTAGGGCTCCTAGGAACCTATCTACAAAACATAGTGTAGAATACTCTTAGGACTCCTAGGAACCTATCTATAAAATATAGTGTAGAATACTCTTAAGACTCCTAGGAACCTATCTATAATACATAGTGTAGAATACTCTTAGGGCTTCTAGGAACCTAACTATAAAACATAGTGTAGAATACTCTTAGGACTAATAGTAACCTATCTATAAAACATAGTGTAGAATACTCTTAGGACTCCTAGGAACCTATCTATAATACATAGTGTAGAATACTCTTAGGACTCCTAGGAACCTGTCTATAAAACATAGTGTAGAATACTCTTAGGGCTTCTAGGAACCTATCTATAAAACATAGTGTAGAATACTCTTAGGGCTCCTAGGAACCTATCTATAATACATAGTGTAGAATACTCTTAGGACTAATAGTAACATATCTATAAAACATAGTGTAGAATACTCTTAGGACTCATAGGAACCTATCTATAATACATAGTGTAGAATACTCTTAGGACTAATAGTAACATATCTATAAAACATAGTGTAGAATACTCTTAGGGCTCCTAGGAACCTATCTATAATACATAGTGTAGAATACTCTTAGGACTCCTAGGAACCTATCTATAAAACATAGTGTAGAATACTCTTAGGACTCCTAGGAACCTGTCTATAAAACATAGTGTAGAATACTCTTAGGACTCCTAGGAACCTATCTACAAAACATAGTGTAGTATACTCTTAAGACTCCTAGGAACCTATCTATAAAACATAGTGTAGAATACTCTTAGGGCTCCTAGGAACCTATCTACAAAACATAGTGTAGAATACTCTTAGGACTCCTAGGAACCTATCTATAAAATATAGTGTAGAATACTCTTAAGACTCCTAGGAACCTATCTATAATACATAGTGTAGAATACTCTTAGGGCTTCTAGGAACCTATCTATAAAACATAGTGTAGAGCACTCTTAGGGCTCCTAGGAACCTATTTATAAAACATAGTGTAGAATACTCTTAGGGCTACTAGGAACCTATCTATAAAACATAGTGTAGAATACTCTTAGGGCTTCTAGGAACCTTTCTATAAAACATAGTGTAGAATACTCTTAGGACTCCTAGGAACCTATCTGTAAAACATAGTGTAGAATACTCTTAGGACTCCTAGGAACCTTTCTATAAAACATAGTGTAGAATACTCTTAGGACTCCTAGGAACCTATCTATAATACATAGTGTAGAATACTCTTAGAACTCCTAGGAACCTGTCTATAAAACATAGTGTAGAATACTCTTAGGGCTTCTAGGAACCTATCTATAATACATAGTGTAGAATACTCTTAGGACTCCTAGGAACCTATCTATAAAACATAGTGTAGAATACTCTTAGGACTCCTAGGAACCTGTCTATAAAACATAGTTTAGAATACTCTTAGGACTCCTAGGAACCAATCTACAAAACATAGTGTAGTATACTCTTAAGACTCCTAGGAACCTATCTATAAAACATAGTGTAGAATACTCTTAGGGCTCCTAGGAACCTATCTACAAAACATAGTGTAGAATACTCTTAGGACTCCTAGGAACCTATCTATAAAACATAGTGTAGAATACTCTTAGGGCTCCTAGGAACCTATCTACAAAACATAGTGTAGAATACTCTTAGGGCTTCTAGGAACCTATCTATAAAACATAGTGTAGAATACTCTAAAGACTCCTAGGAACCTATCTATAAAACATAGTGTAGAATACTCTTAGGGCTCCTAGGAACCTATCTACAAAATATAGTGTAGAATACTCTTAGGGCTTCTAGGAACCTATCTATAAAACATAGTGTAGAATACTCTTAGGACTAATAGTAACCTATCTATAAAACATAGTGTAGAATACTCTTAGGACTCTTAGGAACCTATGTATAAAACATAGTGTAGAGCACTCTTAGGGCTCCTAGGAACCTATCTATAAAACATAGTGTAGAATACTCTTAGGGCTACTAGGAACCTATCTATAAAACATAGTGTAGAATACTCTTAGGGCTTCTAGGAACCTTTCTATAAAACATAGTGTAGAATACTCTTAGGACTCCTAGGAACCTATCTGTAAAACATAGTGTAGAATACTCTTAGGACTCCTAGGAACCTATCTATAATACATAGTGTAGAATACTCTTAGGACTCCTAGGAACCTGTCTATAAAACATAGTGTAGAATACTCTTAGGAATCCAAGGAACCTATCTATAAAACATAGTGTAGAATACTCTTAGGACTCCTAGGAACCTATCTATAAACATAGTGTAGAATTATCTTAGGACTCCTAGGAACCTATCTATAATACATAGTGTAGAATACTCTTAGGGCTTCTAGGAACCTATCTATAAAACATAGTGTAGAATACTCTTAGGACTAATAGTAACCTATCTATAAAACATAGTGTAGAATACTCTTAGGACTCCTAGGAACCTATCTATAAAACATAGTGTAGAGCACTCTTAGGGCTCCTAGGAACCTTTTTATAAAACATAGTGTAGAATACTCTTAGGGCTACTAGGAACCTATCTATAAAACATAGTGTAGAATACTCTTAGGGCTTCTAGGAACCTTTCTATAAAACATAGTGTAGAATACTCTTAGGACTCCTAGGAACCTATCTGTAAAACATAGTGTAGAATACTCTTAGGACTCCTAGGAACCTGTCTATAAAACATAGTGTAGAATACTCTTAGGACTCCTAGGAACCTATCTATAATACATAGTGTAGAATACTCTTAGAACTCCTAGGAACCTGTCTATAAAACATAGTGTAGAATACTCTTAGGGCTTCTAGGAACCTATCTATAAAACATAGTGTAGAATACTCTTAGGGCTCCTAGGAACCTATCTATAAAACATAGTGTAGAATACTCTTAGGACTCATAGGAACCTGTCTATAAAACATAGTGTAGAATACTCTTAGGACTCCTAGGAACCTGTCTATAAAACATAGTGTAGAATACTCTTAGGACTCCTAGGAACCTATCTATAAAATATAGTGTAGAATACTCTTAAGACTCCTAGGAACCTATCTATAATACATAGTGTAGAATACTCTTAGGGCTTCTAGGAACCTATCTATAAAACATAGTGTAGAGCACTCTTAGGGCTCCTAGGAACCTATTTATAAAACATAGTGTAGAATACTCTTAGGGCTACTAGGAACCTATCTATAAAACATAGTGTAGAATACTCTTAGGGCTTCTAGGAACCTTTCTATAAAACATAGTGTAGAATACTCTTAGGACTCCTAGGAACCTATCTGTAAAACATAGTGTAGAATACTCTTAGGACTCCTAGGAACCTGTCTATAAAACATAGTGTAGAATACTCTTAGGACTCCTAGGAACCTATCTATAATACATAGTGTAGAATACTCTTAGAACTCCTAGGAACCTGTCTATAAAACATAGTGTAGAATACTCTTAGGGCTTCTAGGAACCTATCTATAAAACATAGTGTAGAATACTCTTAGGGCTCCTAGGAACCTATCTATAAAACATAGTGTAGAATACTCTTAGGACTCATAGGAACCTGCCTATAAAACATAGTGTAGAATACTCTTAGGACTCCTAGGAACCTGTCTATAAAACATAGTGTAGAATACTCTTAGGACTCCTAGGAACCTATCTATAATACATAGTGTAGAATACTCTTAGGACTCCTAGGAACCTGTCTATAAAACATAGTGTAGAATACTCTTAGGGCTTCTAGGAACCTATCTATAAAACATAGTGTAGAATACTCTTAGGGCTCCTAGGAACCTATCTATAAAACATAATGTAGAATACTCTTAGGACTCATAGGAACCTATCTATAATACATAGTGTAGAATACTCTTAGGACTAATAGTAACATATCTATAAAACATAGTGTAGAATACTCTTAGGGCTCCTAGGAACCTATCTATGATACATAGTGTAGAATACTCTTAGGACTCCTAGGAACCTATCTATAAAACATAGTGTAGAATACTCTTAGGACTCCTAGGAACCTGTCTATAAAACATAGTGTAGAATACTCTTTGGACTCCTAGGAACCTATCTACAAAACATAGTGTAGTATACTCTTAAGACTCCTAGGAACCTATCTATAAAACATAGTGTAGAATACTCTTAGGGCTCCTAGGAACCTATCTACAAAACATAGTGTAGAATACTCTTAGGACTCCTAGGAACCTATCTATAAAATATAGTGTAGAATACTCTTAAGACTCCTAGGAACCTATCTATAATACATAGTGTAGAATACTCTTAGGGCTTCTAGGAACCTAACTATAAAACATAGTGTAGAATACTCTTAGGACTAATAGTAACCTATCTATAAAACATAGTGTAGAATACTCTTAGGACTCCTAGGAACCTATCTATAATACATAGTGTAGAATACTCTTAGGACTCCTAGGAACCTGTCTATAAAACATAGTGTAGAATACTCTTAGGGCTTCTAGGAACCTATCTATAAAACATAGTGTAGAATACTCTTAGGGCTCCTAGGAACCTATCTATAATACATAGTGTAGAATACTCTTAGGACTAATAGTAACATATCTATAAAACATAGTGTAGAATACTCTTAGGACTCATAGGAACCTATCGATAATACATAGTGTAGAATACTCTTAGGACTAATAGTAACATATCTATAAAACATAGTGTAGAATACTCTTAGGGCTCCTAGGAACCTATCTATAATACATAGTGTAGAATACTCTTAGGACTCCTAGGAACCTATCTATAAAACATAGTGTAGAATACTCTTAGGACTCCTAGGAACCTGTCTATAAAACATAGTGTAGAATACTCTTAGGACTCCTAGGAACCTATCTACAAAACATAGTGTAGTATACTCTTAAGACTCCTAGGAACCTATCTATAAAACATAGTGTAGAATACTCTTAGGGCTCCTAGGAACCTATCTACAAAACATAGTGTAGAATACTCTTAGGACTCCTAGGAACCTATCTATAAAATATAGTGTAGAATACTCTTAAGACTCCTAGGAACCTATCTATAATACATAGTGTAGAATACTCTTAGGGCTTCTAGGAACCTATCTATAAAACATAGTGTAGAATACTCTTAGGACTAATAGTAACCTATCTATAAAACATAGTGTAGAATACTCTTAGGACTCCTAGGAACCTATCTATAAAACATAGTGTAGAGCACTCTTAGGGCTCCTAGGAACCTATTTATAAAACATAGTGTAGAATACTCTTAGGGCTACTAGGAACCTATCTATAAAACATAGTGTAGAATACTCTTAGGGCTTCTAGGAACCTTTCTATAAAACATAGTGTAGAATACTCTTAGGACTCCTAGGAACCTATCTGTAAAACATAGTGTAGAATACTCTTAGGACTCCTAGGAACCTTTCTATAAAACATAGTGTAGAATACTCTTAGGACTCCTAGGAACCTATCTATAATACATAGTGTAGAATACTCTTAGAACTCCTAGGAACCTGTCTATAAAACATAGTGTAGAATACTCTTAGGGCTTCTAGGAACCTATCTATAATACATAGTGTAGAATACTCTTAGGACTCCTAGGAACCTATCTATAAAACATAGTGTAGAATACTCTTAGGACTCCTAGGAACCTGTCTATAAAACATAGTTTAGAATACTCTTAGGACTCCTAGGAACCAATCTACAAAACATAGTGTAGTATACTCTTAAGACTCCTAGGAACCTATCTATAAAACATAGTGTAGAATACTCTTAGGGCTCCTAGGAACCTATCTACAAAACATAGTGTAGAATACTCTTAGGACTCCTAGGAACCTATCTATAAAACATAGTGTAGAATACTCTAAAGACTCCTAGGAACCTATCTATAAAACATAGTGTAGAATACTCTTAGGGCTCCTAGGAACCTATCTACAAAACATAGTGTAGAATACTCTTAGGGCTTCTAGGAACCTATCTATAAAACATAGTGTAGAATACTCTTAGGACTAATAGTAACCTATCTATAAAACATAGTGTAGAATACTCTTAGGACTCTTAGGAACCTATGTATAAAACATAGTGTAGAGCACTCTTAGGGCTCCTAGGAACCTATCTATAAAACATAGTGTAGAATACTCTTAGGGCTACTAGGAACCTATCTATAAAACATAGTGTAGAATACTCTTAGGGCTTCTAGGAACCTTTCTATAAAACATAGTGTAGAATACTCTTAGGACTCCTAGGAACCTATCTGTAAAACATAGTGTAGAATACTCTTAGGACTCCTAGGAACCTATCTATAATACATAGTGTAGAATACTCTTAGGACTCCTAGGAACCTGTCTATAAAACATAGTGTAGAATACTCTTAGGAATCCAAGGAACCTATCTATAAAACATAGTGTAGAATACTCTTAGGACTCCTAGGAACCTATCTATAAACATAGTGTAGAATTATCTTAGGACTCCTAGGAACCTATCTATAAAACATAGTGTAGAATACTCTTAGGGCTCCTAGGAAGCTATCTATAAAACATAGTGTAGAATACTCTTAGGACTCCTAGGAACCTATCTATAAAATATAGTGTAGAATACTCTTAAGACTCCTAGGAACCTATCTATAATACATAGTGTAGAATACTCTTAGGACTTCTAGGAACCTATCTATAAAACATAGTGTAGAATACTCTTAGGACTAATAGTAACCTATCTATAAAACATAGTGTAGAATACTCTTAGGACTCCTAGGAACCTATCTATAAAACATAGTGTAGAGCACTCTTAGGGCTCCTAGGAACCTTTTTATAAAACATAGTGTAGAATACTCTTAGGGCTACTAGGAACCTATCTATAAAACATAGTGTAGAATACTCTTAGGGCTTCTAGGAACCTTTCTATAAAACATAGTGTAGAATACTCTTAGGACTCCTAGGAACCTATCTGTAAAACATAGTGTAGAATACTCTTAGGACTCCTAGGAACCTGTCTATAAAACATAGTGTAGAATACTCTTAGGACTCCTAGGAACCTATCTATAATACATAGTGTAGAATACTCTTAGGACTCCTAGGAACCTGTCTATAAAACATAGTGTAGAATACTCTTAGGGCTTCTAGGAACCTATCTATAAAACATAGTGTAGAATACTCTAAAGACTCCTAGGAACCTATCTATAAAACATAGTGTAGAATACTCTTAGGGCTCCTAGGAACCTATCTACAAAACATAGTGTAGAATACTCTTAGGGCTTCTAGGAACCTATCTATAAAACATAGTGTAGAATACTCTTAGGACTAATAGTAACCTATCTATAAAACATAGTGTAGAATACTCTTAGGACTCTTAGGAACCTATGTATAAAACATAGTGTAGAGCACTCTTAGGGCTCCTAGGAACCTATCTATAAAACATAGTGTAGAATACTCTTAGGGCTACTAGGAACCTATCTATAAAACATAGTGTAGAATACTCTTAGGGCTTCTAGGAACCTTTCTATAAAACATAGTGTAGAATACTCTTAGGACTCCTAGGAACCTATCTGTAAAACATAGTGTAGAATACTCTTAGGACTCCTAGGAACCTATCTATAATACATAGTGTAGAATACTCTTAGGACTCCTAGGAACCTGTCTATAAAACATAGTGTAGAATACTCTTAGGAATCCAAGGAACCTATCTATAAAACATAGTGTAGAATACTCTTAGGACTCCTAGGAACCTATCTATAAACATAGTGTAGAATTATCTTAGGACTCCTAGGAACCTATCTATAATACATAGTGTAGAATACTCTTAGGGCTTCTAGGAACCTATCTATAAAACATAGTGTAGAATACTCTTAGGACTAATAGTAACCTATCTATAAAACATAGTGTAGAATACTCTTAGGACTCCTAGGAACCTATCTATAAAACATAGTGTAGAGCACTCTTAGGGCTCCTAGGAACCTTTTTATAAAACATAGTGTAGAATACTCTTAGGGCTACTAGGAACCTATCTATAAAACATAGTGTAGAATACTCTTAGGGCTTCTAGGAACCTTTCTATAAAACATAGTGTAGAATACTCTTAGGACTCCTAGGAACCTATCTGTAAAACATAGTGTAGAATACTCTTAGGACTCCTAGGAACCTGTCTATAAAACATAGTGTAGAATACTCTTAGGACTCCTAGGAACCTATCTATAATACATAGTGTAGAATACTCTTAGAACTCCTAGGAACCTGTCTATAAAACATAGTGTAGAATACTCTTAGGGCTTCTAGGAACCTATCTATAAAACATAGTGTAGAATACTCTTAGGGCTCCTAGGAACCTATCTATAAAACATAGTGTAGAATACTCTTAGGACTCATAGGAACCTGTCTATAAAACATAGTGTAGAATACTCTTAGGACTCCTAGGAACCTGTCTATAAAACATAGTGTAGAATACTCTTAGGACTCCTAGGAACCTATCTATAAAATATAGTGTAGAATACTCTTAAGACTCCTAGGAACCTATCTATAATACATAGTGTAGAATACTCTTAGGGCTTCTAGGAACCTATCTATAAAACATAGTGTAGAGCACTCTTAGGGCTCCTAGGAACCTATTTATAAAACATAGTGTAGAATACTCTTAGGGCTACTAGGAACCTATCTATAAAACATAGTGTAGAATACTCTTAGGGCTTCTAGGAACCTTTCTATAAAACATAGTGTAGAATACTCTTAGGACTCCTAGGAACCTATCTGTAAAACATAGTGTAGAATACTCTTAGGACTCCTAGGAACCTGTCTATAAAACATAGTGTAGAATACTCTTAGGACTCCTAGGAACCTATCTATAATACATAGTGTAGAATACTCTTAGAACTCCTAGGAACCTGTCTATAAAACATAGTGTAGAATACTCTTAGGGCTTCTAGGAACCTATCTATAAAACATAGTGTAGAATACTCTTAGGGCTCCTAGGAACCTATCTATAAAACATAGTGTAGAATACTCTTAGGACTCATAGGAACCTGTCTATAAAACATAGTGTAGAATACTCTTAGGACTCCTAGGAACCTGTCTATAAAACATAGTGTAGAATACTCTTAGGACTCCTAGGAACCTATCTATAATACATAGTGTAGAATACTCTTAGGACTCCTAGGAACCTGTCTATAAAACATAGTGTAGAATACTCTTAGGGCTTCTAGGAACCTATCTATAAAACATAGTGTAGAATACTCTTAGGGCTCCTAGGAACCTATCTATAAAACATAGTGTAGAATACTCTTAGGACTCATAGGAACCTATCTATAATACATAGTGTAGAATACTCTTAGGACTAATAGTAACATATCTATAAAACATAGTGTAGAATACTCTTAGGGCTCCTAGGAACCTATCTATGATACATAGTGTAGAATACTCTTAGGACTCCTAGGAACCTATCTATAAAACATAGTGTAGAATACTCTTAGGACTCCTAGGAACCTGTCTATAAAACATAGTGTAGAATACTCTTTGGACTCCTAGGAACCTATCTACAAAACATAGTGTAGTATACTCTTAAGACTCCTAGGAACCTATCTATAAAACATAGTGTAGAATACTCTTAGGGCTCCTAGGAACCTATCTACAAAACATAGTGTAGAATACTCTTAGGACTCCTAGGAACCTATCTATAAAATATAGTGTAGAATACTCTTAAGACTCCTAGGAACCTATCTATAATACATAGTGTAGAATACTCTTAGGGCTTCTAGGAACCTAACTATAAAACATAGTGTAGAATACTCTTAGGACTAATAGTAACCTATCTATAAAACATAGTGTAGAATACTCTTAGGACTCCTAGGAACCTATCTATAATACATAGTGTAGAATACTCTTAGGACTCCTAGGAACCTGTCTATAAAACATAGTGTAGAATACTCTTAGGGCTTCTAGGAACCTATCTATAAAACATAGTGTAGAATACTCTTAGGGCTCCTAGGAACCTATCTATAATACATAGTGTAGAATACTCTTAGGACTAATAGTAACATATCTATAAAACATAGTGTAGAATACTCTTAGGACTCATAGGAACCTATCTATAATACATAGTGTAGAATACTCTTAGGACTAATAGTAACATATCTATAAAACATAGTGTAGAATACTCTTAGGGCTCCTAGGAACCTATCTATAATACATAGTGTAGAATACTCTTAGGACTCCTAGGAACCTATCTATAAAACATAGTGTAGAATACTCTTAGGACTCCTAGGAACCTGTCTATAAAACATAGTGTAGAATACTCTTAGGACTCCTAGGAACCTATCTACAAAACATAGTGTAGTATACTCTTAAGACTCCTAGGAACCTATCTATAAAACATAGTGTAGAATACTCTTAGGGCTCCTAGGAACCTATCTACAAAACATAGTGTAGAATACTCTTAGGACTCCTAGGAACCTATCTATAAAATATAGTGTAGAATACTCTTAAGACTCCTAGGAACCTATCTATAATACATAGTGTAGAATACTCTTAGGGCTTCTAGGAACCTATCTATAAAACATAGTGTAGAGCACTCTTAGGGCTCCTAGGAACCTATTTATAAAACATAGTGTAGAATACTCTTAGGGCTACTAGGAACCTATCTATAAAACATAGTGTAGAATACTCTTAGGGCTTCTAGGAACCTTTCTATAAAACATAGTGTAGAATACTCTTAGGACTCCTAGGAACCTATCTGTAAAACATAGTGTAGAATACTCTTAGGACTCCTAGGAACCTTTCTATAAAACATAGTGTAGAATACTCTTAGGACTCCTAGGAACCTATCTATAATACATAGTGTAGAATACTCTTAGAACTCCTAGGAACCTGTCTATAAAACATAGTGTAGAATACTCTTAGGGCTTCTAGGAACCTATCTATAATACATAGTGTAGAATACTCTTAGGACTCCTAGGAACCTATCTATAAAACATAGTGTAGAATACTCTTAGGACTCCTAGGAACCTGTCTATAAAACATAGTTTAGAATACTCTTAGGACTCCTAGGAACCAATCTACAAAACATAGTGTAGTATACTCTTAAGACTCCTAGGAACCTATCTATAAAACATAGTGTAGAATACTCTTAGGGCTCCTAGGAACCTATCTACAAAACATAGTGTAGAATACTCTTAGGACTCCTAGGAACCTATCTATAAAACATAGTGTAGAATACTCTTAGGGCTCCTAGGAACCTATCTACAAAACATAGTGTAGAATACTCTTAGGGCTTCTAGGAACCTATCTATAAAACATAGTGTAGAATACTCTAAAGACTCCTAGGAACCTATCTATAAAACATAGTGTAGAATACTCTTAGGGCTCCTAGGAACCTATCTACAAAATATAGTGTAGAATACTCTTAGGGCTTCTAGGAACCTATCTATAAAACATAGTGTAGAATACTCTTAGGACTAATAGTAACCTATCTATAAAACATAGTGTAGAATACTCTTAGGACTCTTAGGAACCTATGTATAAAACATAGTGTAGAGCACTCTTAGGGCTCCTAGGAACCTATCTATAAAACATAGTGTAGAATACTCTTAGGGCTACTAGGAACCTATCTATAAAACATAGTGTAGAATACTCTTAGGGCTTCTAGGAACCTTTCTATAAAACATAGTGTAGAATACTCTTAGGACTCCTAGGAACCTATCTGTAAAACATAGTGTAGAATACTCTTAGGACTCCTAGGAACCTGTCTATAAAACATAGTGTAGAATACTCTTAGGAATCCAAGGAACCTATCTATAAAACATAGTGTAGAATACTCTTAGGACTCCTAGGAACCTATCTATAAACATAGTGTAGAATTATCTTAGGACTCCTAGGAACCTATCTATAATACATAGTGTAGAATACTCTTAGGGCTTCTAGGAACCTATCTATAAAACATAGTGTAGAATACTCTTAGGACTAATAGTAACCTATCTATAAAACATAGTGTAGAATACTCTTAGGACTCCTAGGAACCTATCTATAAAACATAGTGTAGAGCACTCTTAGGGCTCCTAGGAACCTTTTTATAAAACATAGTGTAGAATACTCTTAGGGCTACTAGGAACCTATCTATAAAACATAGTGTAGAATACTCTTAGGGCTTCTAGGAACCTTTCTATAAAACATAGTGTAGAATACTCTTAGGACTCCTAGGAACCTATCTGTAAAACATAGTGTAGAATACTCTTAGGACTCCTAGGAACCTGTCTATAAAACATAGTGTAGAATACTCTTAGGACTCCTAGGAACCTATCTATAATACATAGTGTAGAATACTCTTAGAACTCCTAGGAACCTGTCTATAAAACATAGTGTAGAATACTCTTAGGGCTTCTAGGAACCTATCTATAAAACATAGTGTAGAATACTCTTAGGGCTCCTAGGAACCTATCTATAAAACATAGTGTAGAATACTCTTAGGACTCATAGGAACCTGTCTATAAAACATAGTGTAGAATACTCTTAGGACTCCTAGGAACCTGTCTATAAAACATAGTGTAGAATACTCTTAGGACTCCTAGGAACCTATCTATAAAATATAGTGTAGAATACTCTTAAGACTCCTAGGAACCTATCTATAATACATAGTGTAGAATACTCTTAGGGCTTCTAGGAACCTATCTATAAAACATAGTGTAGAGCACTCTTAGGGCTCCTAGGAACCTATTTATAAAACATAGTGTAGAATACTCTTAGGGCTACTAGGAACCTATCTATAAAACATAGTGTAGAATACTCTTAGGGCTTCTAGGAACCTTTCTATAAAACATAGTGTAGAATACTCTTAGGACTCCTAGGAACCTATCTGTAAAACATAGTGTAGAATACTCTTAGGACTCCTAGGAACCTGTCTATAAAACATAGTGTAGAATACTCTTAGGACTCCTAGGAACCTATCTATAATACATAGTGTAGAATACTCTTAGAACTCCTAGGAACCTGTCTATAAAACATAGTGTAGAATACTCTTAGGGCTTCTAGGAACCTATCTATAAAACATAGTGTAGAATACTCTTAGGGCTCCTAGGAACCTATCTATAAAACATAGTGTAGAATACTCTTAGGACTCATAGGAACCTGCCTATAAAACATAGTGTAGAATACTCTTAGGACTCCTAGGAACCTGTCTATAAAACATAGTGTAGAATACTCTTAGGACTCCTAGGAACCTATCTATAATACATAGTGTAGAATACTCTTAGGACTCCTAGGAACCTGTCTATAAAACATAGTGTAGAATACTCTTAGGGCTTCTAGGAACCTATCTATAAAACATAGTGTAGAATACTCTTAGGGCTCCTAGGAACCTATCTATAAAACATAATGTAGAATACTCTTAGGACTCATAGGAACCTATCTATAATACATAGTGTAGAATACTCTTAGGACTAATAGTAACATATCTATAAAACATAGTGTAGAATACTCTTAGGGCTCCTAGGAACCTATCTATGATACATAGTGTAGAATACTCTTAGGACTCCTAGGAACCTATCTATAAAACATAGTGTAGAATACTCTTAGGACTCCTAGGAACCTGTCTATAAAACATAGTGTAGAATACTCTTTGGACTCCTAGGAACCTATCTACAAAACATAGTGTAGTATACTCTTAAGACTCCTAGGAACCTATCTATAAAACATAGTGTAGAATACTCTTAGGGCTCCTAGGAACCTATCTACAAAACATAGTGTAGAATACTCTTAGGACTCCTAGGAACCTATCTATAAAATATAGTGTAGAATACTCTTAAGACTCCTAGGAACCTATCTATAATACATAGTGTAGAATACTCTTAGGGCTTCTAGGAACCTAACTATAAAACATAGTGTAGAATACTCTTAGGACTAATAGTAACCTATCTATAAAACATAGTGTAGAATACTCTTAGGACTCCTAGGAACCTATCTATAATACATAGTGTAGAATACTCTTAGGACTCCTAGGAACCTGTCTATAAAACATAGTGTAGAATACTCTTAGGGCTTCTAGGAACCTATCTATAAAACATAGTGTAGAATACTCTTAGGGCTCCTAGGAACCTATCTATAATACATAA
>NC_134274.1:49950004-50017642 GCF_031893055.1 Leptodactylus fuscus
TAACCTGTCTATAAAACATAGTGTAGAATACTCTTAGGGCTGCTAGGAACCTATCTATAAAACATAGTGTAGAATACTCTTAGGACTCATAGTAACCTATCTATAATACATAGTGTAGAATACTCTTAGGACTAATAGTAACATATCTATAAAACATAGTGTAGAATACTCTTAGGGCTCCTAGGAACCTATCTATGATACATAGTGTAGAATACTCTTAGGACTCCTAGGAACCTATCTATAAAAACATAGTGTAGAATACTCTTAGGACTCCTAGGAACCTGTCTATAAAACATAGTGTAGAATACTCTTTGGACTCCTAGGAACCTATCTACAAAACATAGTGTAGTATACTCTTAAGACTCCTAGGAACCTATCTATAAAACATAGTGTAGAATACTCTTAGGGCTCCTAGGAACCTATCTACAAAACATAGTGTAGAATACTCTTAGGACTCCTAGGAACCTATCTATAAAATATAGTGTAGAATACTCTTAAGACTCCTAGGAACCTATCTATAATACATAGTGTAGAATACTCTTAGGGCTTCTAGGAACCTAACTATAAAAACATAGTGTAGAATACTCTTAGGACTAATAGTAACCTATCTATAAAACATAGTGTAGAATACTCTTAGGACTCCTAGGAACCTATCTATAAAACATAGTGTAGAGCACTCTTAGGGCTCCTAGGAACCTATTTATAAAACATAGTGTAGAATACTCTTAGGGCTACTAGGAACCTATCTATAAAACATAGTGTAGAATACTCTTAGAACTCCTAGGAACCTGTCTATAAAACATAGTGTAGAATACTCTTAGGGCTTCTAGGAACCTATCTATAAAACATAGTGTAGAATACTCTTAGGGCTCCTAGGAACCTATCTATAAAACATAGTGTAGAATACTCTTAGGACTCATAGGAACCTATCTATAATACATAGTGTAGAATACTCTTAGGACTAATAGTAACATATCTATAAAACATAGTGTAGAATACTCTTAGGGCTCCTAGGAAACTATCTACAAAACATAGTGTAGAATACTCTTAGGACTCCTAGGAACCTATCTATAAAACATAGTGTAGAATACTCTTAAGACTCCTAGGAACCTATCTATAATACATAGTGTAGAATACTCTTAGGGCTTCTAGGAACCTATCTATAAAACATAGTGTAGAATACTCTTAGGACTAATAGTAACCTATCTATAAAACATAGTGTAGAATACTCTTAGGACTCTTAGGAACCTATGTATAAAACATAGTGTAGAGCACTCTTAGGGCTCCTAGGAACCTATCTATAAAACATAGTGTAGAATACTCTTAGGGCTACTAGGAACCTATCTATAAAACATAGTGTAGAATACTCTTAGGGCTTCTAGGAACCTTTCTATAAAACATAGTGTAGAATACTCTTAGGACTCCTAGGAACCTATCTGTAAAACATAGTGTAGAATACTCTTAGGACTCCTAGGAATCTATCTATAATACATAGTGTAGAATACTCTTAGGACTCCTAGGAACCTGTCTATAAAACATAGTGTAGAATACTCTTAGGAATCCTAGGAACCTATCTATAAAACATAGTGTAGAATACTCTTAGGACTCCTAGGAACCTATCTATAAACATAGTGTAGAATTATCTTAGGACTCCTAGGAACCTATCTATAAAACATAGTGTAGAACACTCTTAGGGCTCCTAGGAACCTATCTATAATACATAGTGTAGAATACTCTTAGGGCTCCTAGGAACCTATCTATAAAACATAGTGTAGAACACTCTAAGGGCTCCTAGGAACCTATCTATAATACATAGTGTAGAATACTCTTAGGACTCCTAGGAACCTATCTATAAAACATAGTGTAGAATACTCTTAGGACTAATAGTAACCTATCTATAAAACATAGTGTAGAATACTCTTAGGACTCCTAGGAACCTATCTATAAAACATAGTGTAGAACACTCTTAGGGCTCCTAGGAACCTATCTATAATACATAGTGTAGAATACTCTTAGGGCTCCTAGGAACCTATCTATAAAACATAGTGTAGAACACTCTTAGGGCTCCTAGGAACCTATCTATAATACATAGTGTAGAATACTCTTAGGGCTTCTAGGAACCTATCTATAAAACATAGTGTAGAATACTCTTAGGACTAATAGTAACCTATCTATAAAACATAGTGTAGAATACTCTTAGGACTCCTAGGAACCTATGTATAAAACATAGTGTAGAGCACTCTTAGGGCTCCTAGGAACCTATCTATAAAACATAGTGTAGAATACTCTTAGGACTCATAGGAACCTATCTATAATACATAGTGTAGAATACTCTTAGGACTAATAGTAACATATCTATAAAACATAGTGTAGAATACTCTTAGGGCTCCTAGGAACCTATCTATAATACATAGTGTAGAATACTCTTAGGACTCTTAGGAACCTGTCTATAAAACATAGTGTAGAATACTCTTAGGGCTCCTAGGAACCTATCTACAAAACATAGTGTAGAATACTCTTAAGACTCCTAGGAACCTATCTATAAAACATAGTGTAGAATACTCTTAGGGCTCCTAGGAACCTATGTACAAAACATAGTGTAGAATACTCTTAGGACTCCTAGGAACCTATCTATAAAATATAGTGTAGAATACTCTTAAGACTCCTAGGAACCTATCTATAATACATAGTGTAGAATACTCTTAGGGCTTCTAGGAACCTATCTATAAAACATAGTGTAGAATACTCTTAGGACTAATAGTAACCTATCTATAAAACATAGTGTAGAATACTCTTAGGACTCCTAGGAACCTATCTATAAAACATAGTGTAGAGCACTCTTAGGGCTCCTAGGAACCTATTTATAAAACATAGTGTAGAATACTCTTAGGGCTACTAGGAACCTATCTATAAAACATAGTGTAGAATACTCTTAGAACTCCTAGGAACCTGTCTATAAAACATAGTGTAGAATACTCTTAGGGCTTCTAGGAACCTATCTATAAAACATAGTGTAGAATACTCTTAGGGCTCCTAGGAACCTATCTATAAAACATAGTGTAGAATACTCTTAGGACTCATAGGAACCTATCTATAATACATAGTGTAGAATACTCTTAGGACTAATAGTAACATATCTATAAAACATAGTGTAGAATACTCTTAGGGCTCCTAGGAAACTATCTACAAAACATAGTGTAGAATACTCTTAGGACTCCTAGGAACCTATCTATAAAACATAGTGTAGAATACTCTTAAGACTCCTAGGAACCTATCTATAATACATAGTGTAGAATACTCTTAGGGCTTCTAGGAACCTATCTATAAAACATAGTGTAGAATACTCTTAGGACTAATAGTAACCTATCTATAAAACATAGTGTAGAATACTCTTAGGACTCTTAGGAACCTATGTATAAAACATAGTGTAGAGCACTCTTAGGGCTCCTAGGAACCTATCTATAAAACATAGTGTAGAATACTCTTAGGGCTACTAGGAACCTATCTATAAAACATAGTGTAGAATACTCTTAGGGCTTCTAGGAACCTTTCTATAAAACATAGTGTAGAATACTCTTAGGACTCCTAGGAACCTATCTGTAAAACATAGTGTAGAATACTCTTAGGACTCCTAGGAATCTATCTATAATACATAGTGTAGAATACTCTTAGGACTCCTAGGAACCTGTCTATAAAACATAGTGTAGAATACTCTTAGGAATCCTAGGAACCTATCTATAAAACATAGTGTAGAATACTCTTAGGACTCCTAGGAACCTATCTATAAACATAGTGTAGAATTATCTTAGGACTCCTAGGAACCTATCTATAAAACATAGTGTAGAACACTCTTAGGGCTCCTAGGAACCTATCTATAATACATAGTGTAGAATACTCTTAGGGCTCCTAGGAACCTATCTATAAAACATAGTGTAGAACACTCTAAGGGCTCCTAGGAACCTATCTATAATACATAGTGTAGAATACTCTTAGGACTCCTAGGAACCTATCTATAAAACATAGTGTAGAATACTCTTAGGACTAATAGTAACCTATCTATAAAACATAGTGTAGAATACTCTTAGGACTCCTAGGAACCTATCTATAAAACATAGTGTAGAACACTCTTAGGGCTCCTAGGAACCTATCTATAATACATAGTGTAGAATACTCTTAGGGCTCCTAGGAACCTATCTATAAAACATAGTGTAGAACACTCTTAGGGCTCCTAGGAACCTATCTATAATACATAGTGTAGAATACTCTTAGGGCTTCTAGGAACCTATCTATAAAACATAGTGTAGAATACTCTTAGGACTAATAGTAACCTATCTATAAAACATAGTGTAGAATACTCTTAGGACTCCTAGGAACCTATGTATAAAACATAGTGTAGAGCACTCTTAGGGCTCCTAGGAACCTATCTATAAAACATAGTGTAGAATACTCTTAGGACTCATAGGAACCTATCTATAATACATAGTGTAGAATACTCTTAGGACTAATAGTAACATATCTATAAAACATAGTGTAGAATACTCTTAGGGCTCCTAGGAACCTATCTATAATACATAGTGTAGAATACTCTTAGGACTCTTAGGAACCTGTCTATAAAACATAGTGTAGAATACTCTTAGGGCTCCTAGGAACCTATCTACAAAACATAGTGTAGAATACTCTTAAGACTCCTAGGAACCTATCTATAAAACATAGTGTAGAATACTCTTAGGGCTCCTAGGAACCTATGTACAAAACATAGTGTAGAATACTCTTAGGACTCCTAGGAACCTATCTATAAAATATAGTGTAGAATACTCTTAAGACTCCTAGGAACCTATCTATAATACATAGTGTAGAATACTCTTAGGGCTTCTAGGAACCTATCTATAAAACATAGTGTAGAATACTCTTAGGACTAATAGTAACCTATCTATAAAACATAGTGTAGAATACTCTTAGGACTCCTAGGAACCTATCTATAAAACATAGTGTAGAGCACTCTTAGGGCTCCTAGGAACCTATTTATAAAACATAGTGTAGAATACTCTTAGGGCTACTAGGAACCTATCTATAAAACATAGTGTAGAATACTCTTAGGACTCCTAGGAACCTATCTGTAAAACATAGTGTAGAATACTCTTAGGACTCCTAGGAACCTGTCTATAAAACATAGTGTAGAATACTCTTAGGACTCCTAGGAACCTATCTATAATACATAGTGTAGAATACTCTTAGGACTCCTAGGAACCTGTCTATAAAACATAGTGTAGAATACTCTTAGGGCTTCTAGGAACCTATCTATAAAACATAGTGTAGAATACTCTTAGGGCTCCTAGGAACCTATCTATAAAACATAGTGTAGAATACTCTTAGGACTCATAGGAACAAATCTATAATACATAGTGTAGAATACTCTTAGGACTCCTAGGAACCTGTCTATAAAACATAGTGTAGAATACTCTTAGGAATCCAAGGAACCTATCTATAAAACATAGTGTAGAATACTCTTAGGACTCCTAGGAACCTATCTATAAACATAGTGTAGAATTATCTTAGGACTCCTAGGAACCTATCTATAAAACATAGTGTAGAATACTCTTAGGGCTCCTAGGAAGCTATCTATAAAACATAGTGTAGAATACTCTTAGGACTCCTAGGAACCTATCTATAAAATATAGTGTAGAATACTCTTAAGACTCCTAGGAACCTATCTATAATACATAGTGTAGAATACTCTTAGGGCTTCTAGGAACCTATCTATAAAACATAGTGTAGAATACTCTTAGGACTAATAGTAACCTATCTATAAAACATAGTGTAGAATACTCTTAGGACTCCTAGGAACCTATCTATAAAACATAGTGTAGAGCACTCTTAGGGCTCCTAGGAACCTTTTTATAAAACATAGTGTAGAATACTCTTAGGGCTACTAGGAACCTATCTATAAAACATAGTGTAGAATACTCTTAGGGCTTCTAGGAACCTTTCTATAAAACATAGTGTAGAATACTCTTAGGACTCCTAGGAACCTATCTGTAAAACATAGTGTAGAATACTCTTAGGACTCCTAGGAACCTGTCTATAAAACATAGTGTAGAATACTCTTAGGACTCCTAGGAACCTATCTATAATACATAGTGTAGAATACTCTTAGAACTCCTAGGAACCTGTCTATAAAACATAGTGTAGAATACTCTTAGGGCTTCTAGGAACCTATCTATAAAACATAGTGTAGAATACTCTTAGGGCTCCTAGGAACCTATCTATAAAACATAGTGTAGAATACTCTTAGGACTCATAGGAACCTGTCTATAAAACATAGTGTAGAATACTCTTAGGACTCCTAGGAACCTGTCTATAAAACATAGTGTAGAATACTCTTAGGACTCCTAGGAACCTATCTATAAAATATAGTGTAGAATACTCTTAAGACTCCTAGGAACCTATCTATAATACATAGTGTAGAATACTCTTAGGGCTTCTAGGAACCTATCTATAAAACATAGTGTAGAGCACTCTTAGGGCTCCTAGGAACCTATTTATAAAACATAGTGTAGAATACTCTTAGGGCTACTAGGAACCTATCTATAAAACATAGTGTAGAATACTCTTAGGGCTTCTAGGAACCTTTCTATAAAACATAGTGTAGAATACTCTTAGGACTCCTAGGAACCTATCTGTAAAACATAGTGTAGAATACTCTTAGGACTCCTAGGAACCTGTCTATAAAACATAGTGTAGAATACTCTTAGGACTCCTAGGAACCTATCTATAATACATAGTGTAGAATACTCTTAGAACTCCTAGGAACCTGTCTATAAAACATAGTGTAGAATACTCTTAGGGCTTCTAGGAACCTATCTATAAAACATAGTGTAGAATACTCTTAGGGCTCCTAGGAACCTATCTATAAAACATAGTGTAGAATACTCTTAGGACTCATAGGAACCTGTCTATAAAACATAGTGTAGAATACTCTTAGGACTCCTAGGAACCTGTCTATAAAACATAGTGTAGAATACTCTTAGGACTCCTAGGAACCTATCTATAATACATAGTGTAGAATACTCTTAGGACTCCTAGGAACCTGTCTATAAAACATAGTGTAGAATACTCTTAGGGCTCCTAGGAACCTATCTATAAAACATAGTGTAGAATACTCTTAGGACTCATAGTAACCTATCTATAATACATAGTGTAGAATACTCTTAGGACTAATAGTAACATATCTATAAAACATAGTGTAGAATACTCTTAGGGCTCCTAGGAACCTATCTATGATACATAGTGTAGAATACTCTTAGGACTCCTAGGAACCTATCTATAAAACATAGTGTAGAATACTCTTAGGACTCCTAGGAACCTGTCTATAAAACATAGTGTAGAATACTCTTTGGACTCCTAGGAACCTATCTACAAAACATAGTGTAGTATACTCTTAAGACTCCTAGGAACCTATCTATAAAACATAGTGTAGAATACTCTTAGGGCTCCTAGGAACCTATCTACAAAACATAGTGTAGAATACTCTTAGGACTCCTAGGAACCTATCTATAAAATATAGTGTAGAATACTCTTAAGACTCCTAGGAACCTATCTATAATACATAGTGTAGAATACTCTTAGGGCTTCTAGGAACCTAACTATAAAACATAGTGTAGAATACTCTTAGGACTAATAGTAACCTATCTATAAAACATAGTGTAGAATACTCTTAGGACTCCTAGGAACCTATCTATAAAACATAGTGTAGAGCACTCTTAGGGCTCCTAGGAACCTATTTATAAAACATAGTGTAGAATACTCTTAGGGCTACTAGGAACCTATCTATAAAACATAGTGTAGAATACTCTTAGAACTCCTAGGAACCTGTCTATAAAACATAGTGTAGAATACTCTTAGGGCTTCTAGGAACCTATCTATAAAACATAGTGTAGAATACTCTTAGGGCTCCTAGGAACCTATCTATAAAACATAGTGTAGAATACTCTTAGGACTCATAGGAACCTATCTATAATACATAGTGTAGAATACTCTTAGGACTAATAGTAACATATCTATAAAACATAGTGTAGAATACTCTTAGGGCTCCTAGGAAACTATCTACAAAACATAGTGTAGAATACTCTTAGGACTCCTAGGAACCTATCTATAAAACATAGTGTAGAATACTCTTAAGACTCCTAGGAACCTATCTATAATACATAGTGTAGAATACTCTTAGGGCTTCTAGGAACCTATCTATAAAACATAGTGTAGAATACTCTTAGGACTAATAGTAACCTATCTATAAAACATAGTGTAGAATACTCTTAGGACTCTTAGGAACCTATGTATAAAACATAGTGTAGAGCACTCTTAGGGCTCCTAGGAACCTATCTATAAAACATAGTGTAGAATACTCTTAGGGCTACTAGGAACCTATCTATAAAACATAGTGTAGAATACTCTTAGGGCTTCTAGGAACCTTTCTATAAAACATAGTGTAGAATACTCTTAGGACTCCTAGGAACCTATCTGTAAAACATAGTGTAGAATACTCTTAGGACTCCTAGGAATCTATCTATAATACATAGTGTAGAATACTCTTAGGACTCCTAGGAACCTGTCTATAAAACATAGTGTAGAATACTCTTAGGGCTTCTAGGAACCTTTCTATAAAACATAGTGTAGAATACTCTTAGGACTCCTAGGAACCTATCTGTAAAACATAGTGTAGAATACTCTTAGGACTCCTAGGAACCTGTCTATAAAACATAGTGTAGAATACTCTTAGGACTCCTAGGAACCTATCTATAATACATAGTGTAGAATACTCTTAGAACTCCTAGGAACCTGTCTATAAAACATAGTGTAGAATACTCTTAGGGCTTCTAGGAACCTATCTATAAAACATAGTGTAGAATACTCTTAGGGCTCCTAGGAACCTATCTATAAAACATAGTGTAGAATACTCTTAGGACTCATAGGAACCTGTCTATAAAACATAGTGTAGAATACTCTTAGGACTCCTAGGAACCTGTCTATAAAACATAGTGTAGAATACTCTTAGGACTCCTAGGAACCTATCTATAATACATAGTGTAGAATACTCTTAGGACTCCTAGGAACCTGTCTATAAAACATAGTGTAGAATACTCTTAGGGCTCCTAGGAACCTATCTATAAAACATAGTGTAGAATACTCTTAGGACTCATAGGAACCTATCTATAATACATAGTGTAGAATACTCTTAGGACTAATAGTAACATATCTATAAAACATAGTGTAGAATACTCTTAGGGCTCCTAGGAACCTATCTATAATACATAGTGTAGAATACTCTTAGGACTCCTAGGAACCTATCTATAAAACATAGTGTAGAATACTCTTAGGACTCCTAGGAACCTGTCTATAAAACATAGTTTAGAATACTCTTAGGACTCCTAGGAACCAATCTACAAAACATAGTGTAGTATACTCTTAAGACTCCTAGGAACCTATCTATAAAACATAGTGTAGAATACTCTTAGGGCTCCTAGGAACCTATCTACAAAACATAGTGTAGAATACTCTTAGGACTCCTAGGAACCTATCTATAAAACATAGTGTAGAATACTCTTAGGACTAATAGTAACCTATCTATAAAACATAGTGTAGAATACTCTTAGGACTCTTAGGAACCTATGTATAAAACATAGTGTAGAGCACTCTTAGGGCTCCTAGGAACCTATCTATAAAACATAGTGTAGAATACTCTTAGGGCTACTAGGAACCTATCTATAAAACATAGTGTAGAATACTCTTAGGGCTTCTAGGAACCTTTCTATAAAACATAGTGTAGAATACTCTTAGGACTCCTAGGAACCTATCTGTAAAACATAGTGTAGAATACTCTTAGGACTCCTAGGAACCTATCTATAATACATAGTGTAGAATACTCTTAGGACTCCTAGGAACCTGTCTATAAAACATAGTGTAGAATACTCTTAGGAATCCAAGGAACCTATCTATAAAACATAGTGTAGAATACTCTTAGGACTCCTAGGAACCTATCTATAAACATAGTGTAGAATTATCTTAGGACTCCTAGGAACCTATCTATAATACATAGTGTAGAATACTCTTAGGGCTTCTAGGAACCTATCTATAAAACATAGTGTAGAATACTCTTAGGACTAATAGTAACCTATCTATAAAACATAGTGTAGAATACTCTTAGGACTCCTAGGAACCTATCTATAAAACATAGTGTAGAGCACTCTTAGGGCTCCTAGGAACCTTTTTATAAAACATAGTGTAGAATACTCTTAGGGCTACTAGGAACCTATCTATAAAACATAGTGTAGAATACTCTTAGGGCTTCTAGGAACCTTTCTATAAAACATAGTGTAGAATACTCTTAGGACTCCTAGGAACCTATCTGTAAAACATAGTGTAGAATACTCTTAGGACTCCTAGGAACCTGTCTATAAAACATAGTGTAGAATACTCTTAGGACTCCTAGGAACCTATCTATAATACATAGTGTAGAATACTCTTAGAACTCCTAGGAACCTGTCTATAAAACATAGTGTAGAATACTCTTAGGGCTTCTAGGAACCTATCTATAAAACATAGTGTAGAATACTCTTAGGGCTCCTAGGAACCTATCTATAAAACATAGTGTAGAATACTCTTAGGACTCATAGGAACCTATCTATAAAATATAGTGTAGAATACTCTTAAGACTCCTAGGAACCTATCTATAATACATAGTGTAGAATACTCTTAGGGCTTCTAGGAACCTATCTATAAAACATAGTGTAGAATACTCTTAGGACTAATAGTAACCTATCTATAAAACATAGTGTAGAATACTCTTAGGACTCCTAGGAACCTATCTATAAAACATAGTGTAGAGCACTCTTAGGGCTTCTAGGAACCTATCTATAAAACATAGTGTAGAATACTCTTAGGGCTACTAGGAACCTATCTATAATACATAGTGTAGAATACTCTTAGGGCTTCTAGGAACCTTTCTATAAAACATAGTGTAGAATACTCTTAGGACTCCTAGGAACCTATCTGTAAAACATAGTGTAGAATACTCTTAGGACTCCTAGGAACCTGTCTATAAAACATAGTGTAGAATACTCTTAGGACTCCTAGGAACCTATCTGTAAAACATAGTGTAGAATACTCTTAGGACTCCTAGGAACCTATCTATAAAACATAGTGTAGAGCACTCTTAGGGCTCCTAGGAACCTATTTATAAAACATAGTGTAGAATACTCTTAGGGCTACTAGGAACCTATCTATAAAACATAGTGTAGAATACTCTTAGGGCTTCTAGGAACCTTTCTATAAAACATAGTGTAGAATACTCTTAGGACTCCTAGGAACCTATCTGTAAAACATAGTGTAGAATACTCTTAGGACTCCTAGGAACCTTTCTATAAAACATAGTGTAGAATACTCTTAGGACTCCTAGGAACCTATCTATAATACATAGTGTAGAATACTCTTAGAACTCCTAGGAACCTGTCTATAAAACATAGTGTAGAATACTCTTAGGGCTTCTAGGAACCTATCTATAATACATAGTGTAGAATACTCTTAGGACTCCTAGGAACCTATCTATAAAACATAGTGTAGAATACTCTTAGGACTCCTAGGAACCTGTCTATAAAACATAGTTTAGAATACTCTTAGGACTCCTAGGAACCAATCTACAAAACATAGTGTAGTATACTCTTAAGACTCCTAGGAACCTATCTATAAAACATAGTGTAGAATACTCTTAGGGCTCCTAGGAACCTATCTACAAAACATAGTGTAGAATACTCTTAGGACTCCTAGGAACCTATCTATAAAACATAGTGTAGAATACTCTTAGGGCTCCTAGGAACCTATCTACAAAACATAGTGTAGAATACTCTTAGGGCTTCTAGGAACCTATCTATAAAACATAGTGTAGAATACTCTAAAGACTCCTAGGAACCTATCTATAAAACATAGTGTAGAATACTCTTAGGGCTCCTAGGAACCTATCTACAAAACATAGTGTAGAATACTCTTAGGGCTTCTAGGAACCTATCTATAAAACATAGTGTAGAATACTCTTAGGACTAATAGTAACCTATCTATAAAACATAGTGTAGAATACTCTTAGGACTCTTAGGAACCTATGTATAAAACATAGTGTAGAGCACTCTTAGGGCTCCTAGGAACCTATCTATAAAACATAGTGTAGAATACTCTTAGGGCTACTAGGAACCTATCTATAAAACATAGTGTAGAATACTCTTAGGGCTTCTAGGAACCTTTCTATAAAACATAGTGTAGAATACTCTTAGGACTCCTAGGAACCTATCTGTAAAACATAGTGTAGAATACTCTTAGGACTCCTAGGAACCTATCTATAATACATAGTGTAGAATACTCTTAGGACTCCTAGGAACCTGTCTATAAAACATAGTGTAGAATACTCTTAGGAATCCAAGGAACCTATCTATAAAACATAGTGTAGAATACTCTTAGGACTCCTAGGAACCTATCTATAAACATAGTGTAGAATTATCTTAGGACTCCTAGGAACCTATCTATAAAACATAGTGTAGAATACTCTTAGGGCTCCTAGGAAGCTATCTATAAAACATAGTGTAGAATACTCTTAGGACTCCTAGGAACCTATCTATAAAATATAGTGTAGAATACTCTTAAGACTCCTAGGAACCTATCTATAATACATAGTGTAGAATACTCTTAGGGCTTCTAGGAACCTATCTATAAAACATAGTGTAGAATACTCTTAGGACTAATAGTAACCTATCTATAAAACATAGTGTAGAATACTCTTAGGACTCCTAGGAACCTATCTATAAAACATAGTGTAGAGCACTCTTAGGGCTCCTAGGAACCTTTTTATAAAACATAGTGTAGAATACTCTTAGGGCTACTAGGAACCTATCTATAAAACATAGTGTAGAATACTCTTAGGGCTTCTAGGAACCTTTCTATAAAACATAGTGTAGAATACTCTTAGGACTCCTAGGAACCTATCTGTAAAACATAGTGTAGAATACTCTTAGGACTCCTAGGAACCTGTCTATAAAACATAGTGTAGAATACTCTTAGGACTCCTAGGAACCTATCTATAATACATAGTGTAGAATACTCTTAGAACTCCTAGGAACCTGTCTATAAAACATAGTGTAGAATACTCTTAGGGCTTCTAGGAACCTATCTATAAAACATAGTGTAGAATACTCTTAGGGCTCCTAGGAACCTATCTATAAAACATAGTGTAGAATACTCTTAGGACTCATAGGAACCTGTCTATAAAACATAGTGTAGAATACTCTTAGGACTCCTAGGAACCTGTCTATAAAACATAGTGTAGAATACTCTTAGGACTCCTAGGAACCTATCTATAAAATATAGTGTAGAATACTCTTAAGACTCCTAGGAACCTATCTATAATACATAGTGTAGAATACTCTTAGGGCTTCTAGGAACCTATCTATAAAACATAGTGTAGAGCACTCTTAGGGCTCCTAGGAACCTATTTATAAAACATAGTGTAGAATACTCTTAGGGCTACTAGGAACCTATCTATAAAACATAGTGTAGAATACTCTTAGGGCTTCTAGGAACCTTTCTATAAAACATAGTGTAGAATACTCTTAGGACTCCTAGGAACCTATCTGTAAAACATAGTGTAGAATACTCTTAGGACTCCTAGGAACCTGTCTATAAAACATAGTGTAGAATACTCTTAGGACTCCTAGGAACCTATCTATAATACATAGTGTAGAATACTCTTAGAACTCCTAAGAACCTGTCTATAAAACATAGTGTAGAATACTCTTAGGGCTTCTAGGAACCTATCTATAAAACATAGTGTAGAATACTCTTAGGGCTCCTAGGAACCTATCTATAAAACATAGTGTAGAATACTCTTAGGACTCATAGGAACCTGTCTATAAAACATAGTGTAGAATACTCTTAGGACTCCTAGGAACCTGTCTATAAAACATAGTGTAGAATACTCTTAGGACTCCTAGGAACCTATCTATAATACATAGTGTAGAATACTCTTAGGACTCCTAGGAACCTGTCTATAAAACATAGTGTAGAATACTCTTAGGGCTGCTAGGAACCTATCTATAAAACATAGTGTAGAATACTCTTAGGACTCATAGTAACCTATCTATAATACATAGTGTAGAATACTCTTAGGACTAATAGTAACATATCTATAAAACATAGTGTAGAATACTCTTAGGGCTCCTAGGAACCTATCTATGATACATAGTGTAGAATACTCTTAGGACTCCTAGGAACCTATCTATAAAACATAGTGTAGAATACTCTTAGGACTCCTAGGAACCTGTCTATAAAACATAGTGTAGAATACTCTTTGGACTCCTAGGAACCTATCTACAAAACATAGTGTAGTATACTCTTAAGACTCCTAGGAACCTATCTATAAAACATAGTGTAGAATACTCTTAGGGCTCCTAGGAACCTATCTACAAAACATAGTGTAGAATACTCTTAGGACTCCTAGGAACCTATCTATAAAATATAGTGTAGAATACTCTTAAGACTCCTAGGAACCTATCTATAATACATAGTGTAGAATACTCTTAGGGCTTCTAGGAACCTAACTATAAAACATAGTGTAGAATACTCTTAGGACTAATAGTAACCTATCTATAAAACATAGTGTAGAATACTCTTAGGACTCCTAGGAACCTATCTATAAAACATAGTGTAGAGCACTCTTAGGGCTCCTAGGAACCTATTTATAAAACATAGTGTAGAATACTCTTAGGGCTACTAGGAACCTATCTATAAAACATAGTGTAGAATACTCTTAGAACTCCTAGGAACCTGTCTATAAAACATAGTGTAGAATACTCTTAGGGCTTCTAGGAACCTATCTATAAAACATAGTGTAGAATACTCTTAGGGCTCCTAGGAACCTATCTATAAAACATAGTGTAGAATACTCTTAGGACTCATAGGAACCTATCTATAATACATAGTGTAGAATACTCTTAGGACTAATAGTAACATATCTATAAAACATAGTGTAGAATACTCTTAGGGCTCCTAGGAAACTATCTACAAAACATAGTGTAGAATACTCTTAGGACTCCTAGGAACCTATCTATAAAACATAGTGTAGAATACTCTTAAGACTCCTAGGAACCTATCTATAATACATAGTGTAGAATACTCTTAGGGCTTCTAGGAACCTATCTATAAAACATAGTGTAGAATACTCTTAGGACTAATAGTAACCTATCTATAAAACATAGTGTAGAATACTCTTAGGACTCTTAGGAACCTATGTATAAAACATAGTGTAGAGCACTCTTAGGGCTCCTAGGAACCTATCTATAAAACATAGTGTAGAATACTCTTAGGGCTACTAGGAACCTATCTATAAAACATAGTGTAGAATACTCTTAGGGCTTCTAGGAACCTTTCTATAAAACATAGTGTAGAATACTCTTAGGACTCCTAGGAACCTATCTGTAAAACATAGTGTAGAATACTCTTAGGACTCCTAGGAATCTATCTATAATACATAGTGTAGAATACTCTTAGGACTCCTAGGAACCTGTCTATAAAACATAGTGTAGAATACTCTTAGGAATCCTAGGAACCTATCTATAAAACATAGTGTAGAATACTCTTAGGACTCCTAGGAACCTATCTATAAACATAGTGTAGAATTATCTTAGGACTCCTAGGAACCTATCTATAAAACATAGTGTAGAACACTCTTAGGGCTCCTAGGAACCTATCTATAATACATAGTGTAGAATACTCTTAGGGCTCCTAGGAACCTATCTATAAAACATAGTGTAGAACACTCTAAGGGCTCCTAGGAACCTATCTATAATACATAGTGTAGAATACTCTTAGGACTCCTAGGAACCTATCTATAAAACATAGTGTAGAATACTCTTAGGACTAATAGTAACCTATCTATAAAACATAGTGTAGAATACTCTTAGGACTCCTAGGAACCTATCTATAAAACATAGTGTAGAACACTCTTAGGGCTCCTAGGAACCTATCTATAATACATAGTGTAGAATACTCTTAGGGCTCCTAGGAACCTATCTATAAAACATAGTGTAGAACACTCTTAGGGCTCCTAGGAACCTATCTATAATACATAGTGTAGAATACTCTTAGGGCTTCTAGGAACCTATCTATAAAACATAGTGTAGAATACTCTTAGGACTAATAGTAACCTATCTATAAAACATAGTGTAGAATACTCTTAGGACTCCTAGGAACCTATGTATAAAACATAGTGTAGAGCACTCTTAGGGCTCCTAGGAACCTATCTATAAAACATAGTGTAGAATACTCTTAGGACTCATAGGAACCTATCTATAATACATAGTGTAGAATACTCTTAGGACTAATAGTAACATATCTATAAAACATAGTGTAGAATACTCTTAGGGCTCCTAGGAACCTATCTATAATACATAGTGTAGAATACTCTTAGGACTCTTAGGAACCTGTCTATAAAACATAGTGTAGAATACTCTTAGGGCTCCTAGGAACCTATCTACAAAACATAGTGTAGAATACTCTTAAGACTCCTAGGAACCTATCTATAAAACATAGTGTAGAATACTCTTAGGGCTCCTAGGAACCTATGTACAAAACATAGTGTAGAATACTCTTAGGACTCCTAGGAACCTATCTATAAAATATAGTGTAGAATACTCTTAAGACTCCTAGGAACCTATCTATAATACATAGTGTAGAATACTCTTAGGGCTTCTAGGAACCTATCTATAAAACATAGTGTAGAATACTCTTAGGACTAATAGTAACCTATCTATAAAACATAGTGTAGAATACTCTTAGGACTCCTAGGAACCTATCTATAAAACATAGTGTAGAGCACTCTTAGGGCTCCTAGGAACCTATTTATAAAACATAGTGTAGAATACTCTTAGGGCTACTAGGAACCTATCTATAAAACATAGTGTAGAATACTCTTAGAACTCCTAGGAACCTGTCTATAAAACATAGTGTAGAATACTCTTAGGGCTTCTAGGAACCTATCTATAAAACATAGTGTAGAATACTCTTAGGGCTCCTAGGAACCTATCTATAAAACATAGTGTAGAATACTCTTAGGACTCATAGGAACCTATCTATAATACATAGTGTAGAATACTCTTAGGACTAATAGTAACATATCTATAAAACATAGTGTAGAATACTCTTAGGGCTCCTAGGAAACTATCTACAAAACATAGTGTAGAATACTCTTAGGACTCCTAGGAACCTATCTATAAAACATAGTGTAGAATACTCTTAAGACTCCTAGGAACCTATCTATAATACATAGTGTAGAATACTCTTAGGGCTTCTAGGAACCTATCTATAAAACATAGTGTAGAATACTCTTAGGACTAATAGTAACCTATCTATAAAACATAGTGTAGAATACTCTTAGGACTCTTAGGAACCTATGTATAAAACATAGTGTAGAGCACTCTTAGGGCTCCTAGGAACCTATCTATAAAACATAGTGTAGAATACTCTTAGGGCTACTAGGAACCTATCTATAAAACATAGTGTAGAATACTCTTAGGGCTTCTAGGAACCTTTCTATAAAACATAGTGTAGAATACTCTTAGGACTCCTAGGAACCTATCTGTAAAACATAGTGTAGAATACTCTTAGGACTCCTAGGAATCTATCTATAATACATAGTGTAGAATACTCTTAGGACTCCTAGGAACCTGTCTATAAAACATAGTGTAGAATACTCTTAGGAATCCTAGGAACCTATCTATAAAACATAGTGTAGAATACTCTTAGGACTCCTAGGAACCTATCTATAAACATAGTGTAGAATTATCTTAGGACTCCTAGGAACCTATCTATAAAACATAGTGTAGAACACTCTTAGGGCTCCTAGGAACCTATCTATAATACATAGTGTAGAATACTCTTAGGGCTCCTAGGAACCTATCTATAAAACATAGTGTAGAACACTCTAAGGGCTCCTAGGAACCTATCTATAATACATAGTGTAGAATACTCTTAGGACTCCTAGGAACCTATCTATAAAACATAGTGTAGAATACTCTTAGGACTAATAGTAACCTATCTATAAAACATAGTGTAGAATACTCTTAGGACTCCTAGGAACCTATCTATAAAACATAGTGTAGAACACTCTTAGGGCTCCTAGGAACCTATCTATAATACATAGTGTAGAATACTCTTAGGGCTCCTAGGAACCTATCTATAAAACATAGTGTAGAACACTCTTAGGGCTCCTAGGAACCTATCTATAATACATAGTGTAGAATACTCTTAGGGCTTCTAGGAACCTATCTATAAAACATAGTGTAGAATACTCTTAGGACTAATAGTAACCTATCTATAAAACATAGTGTAGAATACTCTTAGGACTCCTAGGAACCTATGTATAAAACATAGTGTAGAGCACTCTTAGGGCTCCTAGGAACCTATCTATAAAACATAGTGTAGAATACTCTTAGGACTCATAGGAACCTATCTATAATACATAGTGTAGAATACTCTTAGGACTCTTAGGAACCTGTCTATAAAACATAGTGTAGAATACTCTTAGGGCTCCTAGGAACCTATCTACAAAACATAGTGTAGAATACTCTTAAGACTCCTAGGAACCTATCTATAAAACATAGTGTAGAATACTCTTAGGGCTCCTAGGAACCTATGTACAAAACATAGTGTAGAATACTCTTAGGACTCCTAGGAACCTATCTATAAAATATAGTGTAGAATACTCTTAAGACTCCTAGGAACCTATCTATAATACATAGTGTAGAATACTCTTAGGGCTTCTAGGAACCTATCTATAAAACATAGTGTAGAATACTCTTAGGACTAATAGTAACCTATCTATAAAACATAGTGTAGAATACTCTTAGGACTCCTAGGAACCTATCTATAAAACATAGTGTAGAGCACTCTTAGGGCTCCTAGGAACCTATTTATAAAACATAGTGTAGAATACTCTTAGGGCTACTAGGAACCTATCTATAAAACATAGTGTAGAATACTCTTAGGACTCCTAGGAACCTATCTGTAAAACATAGTGTAGAATACTCTTAGGACTCCTAGGAACCTGTCTATAAAACATAGTGTAGAATACTCTTAGGACTCCTAGGAACCTATCTATAATACATAGTGTAGAATACTCTTAGGACTCCTAGGAACCTGTCTATAAAACATAGTGTAGAATACTCTTAGGGCTTCTAGGAACCTATCTATAAAACATAGTGTAGAATACTCTTAGGGCTCCTAGGAACCTATCTATAAAACATAGTGTAGAATACTCTTAGGACTCATAGGAACCTATCTATAATACATAGTGTAGAATACTCTTAGGACTCCTAGGAACCTGTCTATAAAACATAGTGTAGAATACTCTTAGGAATCCAAGGAACCTATCTATAAAACATAGTGTAGAATACTCTTAGGACTCCTAGGAACCTATCTATAAACATAGTGTAGAATTATCTTAGGACTCCTAGGAACCTATCTATAAAACATAGTGTAGAATACTCTTAGGGCTCCTAGGAAGCTATCTATAAAACATAGTGTAGAATACTCTTAGGACTCCTAGGAACCTATCTATAAAATATAGTGTAGAATACTCTTAAGACTCCTAGGAACCTATCTATAATACATAGTGTAGAATACTCTTAGGGCTTCTAGGAACCTATCTATAAAACATAGTGTAGAATACTCTTAGGACTAATAGTAACCTATCTATAAAACATAGTGTAGAATACTCTTAGGACTCCTAGGAACCTATCTATAAAACATAGTGTAGAGCACTCTTAGGGCTCCTAGGAACCTTTTTAAAAAACATAGTGTAGAATACTCTTAGGGCTACTAGGAACCTATCTATAAAACATAGTGTAGAATACTCTTAGGGCTTCTAGGAACCTTTCTATAAAACATAGTGTAGAATACTCTTAGGACTCCTAGGAACCTATCTGTAAAACATAGTGTAGAATACTCTTAGGACTCCTAGGAACCTGTCTATAAAACATAGTGTAGAATACTCTTAGGACTCCTAGGAACCTATCTATAATACATAGTGTAGAATACTCTTAGAACTCCTAGGAACCTGTCTATAAAACATAGTGTAGAATACTCTTAGGGCTTCTAGGAACCTATCTATAAAACATAGTGTAGAATACTCTTAGGGCTCCTAGGAACCTATCTATAAAACATAGTGTAGAATACTCTTAGGACTCATAGGAACCTGTCTATAAAACATAGTGTAGAATACTCTTAGGACTCCTAGGAACCTGTCTATAAAACATAGTGTAGAATACTCTTAGGACTCCTAGGAACCTATCTATAAAATATAGTGTAGAATACTCTTAAGACTCCTAGGAACCTATCTATAATACATAGTGTAGAATACTCTTAGGGCTTCTAGGAACCTATCTATAAAACATAGTGTAGAGCACTCTTAGGGCTCCTAGGAACCTATTTATAAAACATAGTGTAGAATACTCTTAGGGCTACTAGGAACCTATCTATAAAACATAGTGTAGAATACTCTTAGGGCTTCTAGGAACCTTTCTATAAAACATAGTGTAGAATACTCTTAGGACTCCTAGGAACCTATCTGTAAAACATAGTGTAGAATACTCTTAGGACTCCTAGGAACCTGTCTATAAAACATAGTGTAGAATACTCTTAGGACTCCTAGGAACCTATCTATAATACATAGTGTAGAATACTCTTAGAACTCCTAGGAACCTGTCTATAAAACATAGTGTAGAATACTCTTAGGGCTTCTAGGAACCTATCTATAAAACATAGTGTAGAATACTCTTAGGGCTCCTAGGAACCTATCTATAAAACATAGTGTAGAATACTCTTAGGACTCATAGGAACCTGTCTATAAAACATAGTGTAGAATACTCTTAGGACTCCTAGGAACCTGTCTATAAAACATAGTGTAGAATACTCTTAGGACTCCTAGGAACCTATCTATAATACATAGTGTAGAATACTCTTAGGACTCCTAGGAACCTGTCTATAAAACATAGTGTAGAATACTCTTAGGGCTCCTAGGAACCTATCTATAAAACATAGTGTAGAATACTCTTAGGACTCATAGTAACCTATCTATAATACATAGTGTAGAATACTCTTAGGACTAATAGTAACATATCTATAAAACATAGTGTAGAATACTCTTAGGGCTCCTAGGAACCTATCTATGATACATAGTGTAGAATACTCTTAGGACTCCTAGGAACCTATCTATAAAACATAGTGTAGAATACTCTTAGGACTCCTAGGAACCTGTCTATAAAACATAGTGTAGAATACTCTTTGGACTCCTAGGAACCTATCTACAAAACATAGTGTAGTATACTCTTAAGACTCCTAGGAACCTATCTATAAAACATAGTGTAGAATACTCTTAGGGCTCCTAGGAACCTATCTACAAAACATAGTGTAGAATACTCTTAGGACTCCTAGGAACCTATCTATAAAATATAGTGTAGAATACTCTTAAGACTCCTAGGAACCTATCTATAATACATAGTGTAGAATACTCTTAGGGCTTCTAGGAACCTAACTATAAAACATAGTGTAGAATACTCTTAGGACTAATAGTAACCTATCTATAAAACATAGTGTAGAATACTCTTAGGACTCCTAGGAACCTATCTATAAAACATAGTGTAGAGCACTCTTAGGGCTCCTAGGAACCTATTTATAAAACATAGTGTAGAATACTCTTAGGGCTACTAGGAACCTATCTATAAAACATAGTGTAGAATACTCTTAGAACTCCTAGGAACCTGTCTATAAAACATAGTGTAGAATACTCTTAGGGCTTCTAGGAACCTATCTATAAAACATAGTGTAGAATACTCTTAGGGCTCCTAGGAACCTATCTATAAAACATAGTGTAGAATACTCTTAGGACTCATAGGAACCTATCTATAATACATAGTGTAGAATACTCTTAGGACTAATAGTAACATATCTATAAAACATAGTGTAGAATACTCTTAGGGCTCCTAGGAAACTATCTACAAAACATAGTGTAGAATACTCTTAGGACTCCTAGGAACCTATCTATAAAACATAGTGTAGAATACTCTTAAGACTCCTAGGAACCTATCTATAATACATAGTGTAGAATACTCTTAGGGCTTCTAGGAACCTATCTATAAAACATAGTGTAGAATACTCTTAGGACTAATAGTAACCTATCTATAAAACATAGTGTAGAATACTCTTAGGACTCTTAGGAACCTATGTATAAAACATAGTGTAGAGCACTCTTAGGGCTCCTAGGAACCTATCTATAAAACATAGTGTAGAATACTCTTAGGGCTACTAGGAACCTATCTATAAAACATAGTGTAGAATACTCTTAGGGCTTCTAGGAACCTTTCTATAAAACATAGTGTAGAATACTCTTAGGACTAATAGTAACCTATCTATAAAACATAGTGTAGAATACTCTTAGGACTCCTAGGAACCTATCTATAAAACATAGTGTAGAACACTCTTAGGGCTCCTAGGAACCTATCTATAATACATAGTGTAGAATACTCTTAGGGCTCCTAGGAACCTATCTATAAAACATAGTGTAGAATACTCTTAGGACTAATAGTAACCTATCTATAAAACATAGTGTAGAATACTCTTAGGACTCCTAGGAACCTATCTATAAAACATAGTGTAGAACACTCTTAGGGCTCCTAGGAACCTATCTATAATACATAGTGTAGAATACTCTTAGGGCTCCTAGGAACCTATCTATAAAACATAGTGTAGAACACTCTTAGGGCTCCTAGGAACCTATCTATAATACATAGTGTAGAATACTCTTAGGGCTTCTAGGAACCTATCTATAAAACATAGTGTAGAATACTCTTAGGACTAATAGTAACCTATCTATAAAACATAGTGTAGAATACTCTTAGGACTCCTAGGAACCTATGTATAAAACATAGTGTAGAGCACTCTTAGGGCTCCTAGGAACCTATCTATAAAACATAGTGTAGAATACTCTTAGGACTCATAGGAACCTATCTATAATACATAGTGTAGAATACTCTTAGGACTCTTAGGAACCTGTCTATAAAACATAGTGTAGAATACTCTTAGGGCTCCTAGGAACCTATCTACAAAACATAGTGTAGAATACTCTTAAGACTCCTAGGAACCTATCTATAAAACATAGTGTAGAATACTCTTAGGGCTCCTAGGAACCTATGTACAAAACATAGTGTAGAATACTCTTAGGACTCCTAGGAACCTATCTATAAAATATAGTGTAGAATACTCTTAAGACTCCTAGGAACCTATCTATAATACATAGTGTAGAATACTCTTAGGGCTTCTAGGAACCTATCTATAAAACATAGTGTAGAATACTCTTAGGACTAATAGTAACCTATCTATAAAACATAGTGTAGAATACTCTTAGGACTCCTAGGAACCTATCTATAAAACATAGTGTAGAGCACTCTTAGGGCTCCTAGGAACCTATTTATAAAACATAGTGTAGAATACTCTTAGGGCTACTAGGAACCTATCTATAAAACATAGTGTAGAATACTCTTAGGACTCCTAGGAACCTATCTGTAAAACATAGTGTAGAATACTCTTAGGACTCCTAGGAACCTGTCTATAAAACATAGTGTAGAATACTCTTAGGACTCCTAGGAACCTATCTATAATACATAGTGTAGAATACTCTTAGGACTCCTAGGAACCTGTCTATAAAACATAGTGTAGAATACTCTTAGGGCTTCTAGGAACCTATCTATAAAACATAGTGTAGAATACTCTTAGGGCTCCTAGGAACCTATCTATAAAACATAGTGTAGAATACTCTTAGGACTCATAGGAACCTATCTATAATACATAGTGTAGAATACTCTTAGGACTCCTAGGAACCTGTCTATAAAACATAGTGTAGAATACTCTTAGGAATCCAAGGAACCTATCTATAAAACATAGTGTAGAATACTCTTAGGACTCCTAGGAACCTATCTATAAACATAGTGTAGAATTATCTTAGGACTCCTAGGAACCTATCTATAAAACATAGTGTAGAATACTCTTAGGGCTCCTAGGAAGCTATCTATAAAACATAGTGTAGAATACTCTTAGGACTCCTAGGAACCTATCTATAAAATATAGTGTAGAATACTCTTAAGACTCCTAGGAACCTATCTATAATACATAGTGTAGAATACTCTTAGGGCTTCTAGGAACCTATCTATAAAACATAGTGTAGAATACTCTTAGGACTAATAGTAACCTATCTATAAAACATAGTGTAGAATACTCTTAGGACTCCTAGGAACCTATCTATAAAACATAGTGTAGAGCACTCTTAGGGCTCCTAGGAACCTTTTTATAAAACATAGTGTAGAATACTCTTAGGGCTACTAGGAACCTATCTATAAAACATAGTGTAGAATACTCTTAGGGCTTCTAGGAACCTTTCTATAAAACATAGTGTAGAATACTCTTAGGACTCCTAGGAACCTATCTGTAAAACATAGTGTAGAATACTCTTAGGACTCCTAGGAACCTGTCTATAAAACATAGTGTAGAATACTCTTAGGACTCCTAGGAACCTATCTATAATACATAGTGTAGAATACTCTTAGAACTCCTAGGAACCTGTCTATAAAACATAGTGTAGAATACTCTTAGGGCTTCTAGGAACCTATCTATAAAACATAATGTAGAATACTCTTAGGGCTCCTAGGAACCTATCTATAAAACATAGTGTAGAATACTCTTAGGACTCATAGGAACCTGTCTATAAAACATAGTGTAGAATACTCTTAGGACTCCTAGGAACCTGTCTATAAAACATAGTGTAGAATACTCTTAGGACTCCTAGGAACCTATCTATAAAATATAGTGTAGAATACTCTTAAGACTCCTAGGAACCTATCTATAATACATAGTGTAGAATACTCTTAGGGCTTCTAGGAACCTATCTATAAAACATAGTGTAGAGCACTCTTAGGGCTCCTAGGAACCTATTTATAAAACATAGTGTAGAATACTCTTAGGGCTACTAGGAACCTATCTATAAAACATAGTGTAGAATACTCTTAGGGCTTCTAGGAACCTTTCTATAAAACATAGTGTAGAATACTCTTAGGACTCCTAGGAACCTATCTGTAAAACATAGTGTAGAATACTCTTAGGACTCCTAGGAACCTGTCTATAAAACATAGTGTAGAATACTCTTAGGACTCCTAGGAACCTATCTATAATACATAGTGTAGAATACTCTTAGAACTCCTAGGAACCTGTCTATAAAACATAGTGTAGAATACTCTTAGGGCTTCTAGGAACCTATCTATAAAACATAGTGTAGAATACTCTTAGGGCTCCTAGGAACCTATCTATAAAACATAGTGTAGAATACTCTTAGGACTCATAGGAACCTGTCTATAAAACATAGTGTAGAATACTCTTAGGACTCCTAGGAACCTGTCTATAAAACATAGTGTAGAATACTCTTAGGACTCCTAGGAACCTATCTATAATACATAGTGTAGAATACTCTTAGGACTCCTAGGAACCTGTCTATAAAACATAGTGTAGAATACTCTTAGGGCTCCTAGGAACCTATCTATAAAACATAGTGTAGAATACTCTTAGGACTCATAGTAACCTATCTATAATACATAGTGTAGAATACTCTTAGGACTAATAGTAACATATCTATAAAACATAGTGTAGAATACTCTTAGGGCTCCTAGGAACCTATCTATGATACATAGTGTAGAATACTCTTAGGACTCCTAGGAACCTATCTATAAAACATAGTGTAGAATACTCTTAGGACTCCTAGGAACCTGTCTATAAAACATAGTGTAGAATACTCTTTGGACTCCTAGGAACCTATCTACAAAACATAGTGTAGTATACTCTTAAGACTCCTAGGAACCTATCTATAAAACATAGTGTAGAATACTCTTAGGGCTCCTAGGAACCTATCTACAAAACATAGTGTAGAATACTCTTAGGACTCCTAGGAACCTATCTATAAAATATAGTGTAGAATACTCTTAAGACTCCTAGGAACCTATCTATAATACATAGTGTAGAATACTCTTAGGGCTTCTAGGAACCTAACTATAAAACATAGTGTAGAATACTCTTAGGACTAATAGTAACCTATCTATAAAACATAGTGTAGAATACTCTTAGGACTCCTAGGAACCTATCTATAAAACATAGTGTAGAGCACTCTTAGGGCTCCTAGGAACCTATTTATAAAACATAGTGTAGAATACTCTTAGGGCTACTAGGAACCTATCTATAAAACATAGTGTAGAATACTCTTAGAACTCCTAGGAACCTGTCTATAAAACATAGTGTAGAATACTCTTAGGGCTTCTAGGAACCTATCTATAAAACATAGTGTAGAATACTCTTAGGGCTCCTAGGAACCTATCTATAAAACATAGTGTAGAATACTCTTAGGACTCATAGGAACCTATCTATAATACATAGTGTAGAATACTCTTAGGACTAATAGTAACATATCTATAAAACATAGTGTAGAATACTCTTAGGGCTCCTAGGAAACTATCTACAAAACATAGTGTAGAATACTCTTAGGACTCCTAGGAACCTATCTATAAAACATAGTGTAGAATACTCTTAAGACTCCTAGGAACCTATCTATAATACATAGTGTAGAATACTCTTAGGGCTTCTAGGAACCTATCTATAAAACATAGTGTAGAATACTCTTAGGACTAATAGTAACCTATCTATAAAACATAGTGTAGAATACTCTTAGGACTCTTAGGAACCTATGTATAAAACATAGTGTAGAGCACTCTTAGGGCTCCTAGGAACCTATCTATAAAACATAGTGTAGAATACTCTTAGGGCTACTAGGAACCTATCTATAAAACATAGTGTAGAATACTCTTAGGGCTTCTAGGAACCTTTCTATAAAACATAGTGTAGAATACTCTTAGGACTCCTAGGAACCTATCTGTAAAACATAGTGTAGAATACTCTTAGGACTCCTAGGAATCTATCTATAATACATAGTGTAGAATACTCTTAGGACTCCTAGGAACCTGTCTATAAAACATAGTGTAGAATACTCTTAGGGCTTCTAGGAACCTTTCTATAAAACATAGTGTAGAATACTCTTAGGACTCCTAGGAACCTATCTGTAAAACATAGTGTAGAATACTCTTAGGACTCCTAGGAACCTGTCTATAAAACATAGTGTAGAATACTCTTAGGACTCCTAGGAACCTATCTATAATACATAGTGTAGAATACTCTTAGAACTCCTAGGAACCTGTCTATAAAACATAGTGTAGAATACTCTTAGGGCTTCTAGGAACCTATCTATAAAACATAGTGTAGAATACTCTTAGGGCTCCTAGGAACCTATCTATAAAACATAGTGTAGAATACTCTTAGGACTCATAGGAACCTGTCTATAAAACATAGTGTAGAATACTCTTAGGACTCCTAGGAACCTGTCTATAAAACATAGTGTAGAATACTCTTAGGACTCCTAGGAACCTATCTATAATACATAGTGTAGAATACTCTTAGGACTCCTAGGAACCTGTCTATAAAACATAGTGTAGAATACTCTTAGGGCTCCTAGGAACCTATCTATAAAACATAGTGTAGAATACTCTTAGGACTCATAGTAACCTATCTATAATACATAGTGTAGAATACTCTTAGGACTAATAGTAACATATCTATAAAACATAGTGTAGAATACTCTTAGGGCTCCTAGGAACCTATCTATGATACATAGTGTAGAATACTCTTAGGACTCCTAGGAACCTATCTATAAAACATAGTGTAGAATACTCTTAGGACTCCTAGGAACCTGTCTATAAAACATAGTGTAGAATACTCTTTGGACTCCTAGGAACCTATCTACAAAACATAGTGTAGTATACTCTTAAGACTCCTAGGAACCTATCTATAAAACATAGTGTAGAATACTCTTAGGGCTCCTAGGAACCTATCTACAAAACATAGTGTAGAATACTCTTAGGACTCCTAGGAACCTATCTATAAAATATAGTGTAGAATACTCTTAAGACTCCTAGGAACCTATCTATAATACATAGTGTAGAATACTCTTAGGGCTTCTAGGAACCTAACTATAAAACATAGTGTAGAATACTCTTAGGACTAATAGTAACCTATCTATAAAACATAGTGTAGAATACTCTTAGGACTCCTAGGAACCTATCTATAAAACATAGTGTAGAGCACTCTTAGGGCTCCTAGGAACCTATTTATAAAACATAGTGTAGAATACTCTTAGGGCTACTAGGAACCTATCTATAAAACATAGTGTAGAATACTCTTAGAACTCCTAGGAACCTGTCTATAAAACATAGTGTAGAATACTCTTAGGGCTTCTAGGAACCTATCTATAAAACATAGTGTAGAATACTCTTAGGGCTCCTAGGAACCTATCTATAAAACATAGTGTAGAATACTCTTAGGACTCATAGGAACCTATCTATAATACATAGTGTAGAATACTCTTAGGACTAATAGTAACATATCTATAAAACATAGTGTAGAATACTCTTAGGACTCTTAGGAACCTATGTATAAAACATAGTGTAGAGCACTCTTAGGGCTCCTAGGAACCTATCTATAAAACATAGTGTAGAATACTCTTAGGGCTACTAGGAACCTATCTATAAAACATAGTGTAGAATACTCTTAGGGCTTCTAGGAACCTTTCTATAAAACATAGTGTAGAATACTCTTAGGACTCCTAGGAACCTATCTGTAAAACATAGTGTAGAATACTCTTAGGACTCCTAGGAATCTATCTATAATACATAGTGTAGAATACTCTTAGGACTCCTAGGAACCTGTCTATAAAACATAGTGTAGAATACTCTTAGGGCTTCTAGGAACCTTTCTATAAAACATAGTGTAGAATACTCTTAGGACTCCTAGGAACCTATCTGTAAAACATAGTGTAGAATACTCTTAGGACTCCTAGGAACCTGTCTATAAAACATAGTGTAGAATACTCTTAGGACTCCTAGGAACCTATCTATAATACATAGTGTAGAATACTCTTAGAACTCCTAGGAACCTGTCTATAAAACATAGTGTAGAATACTCTTAGGGCTTCTAGGAACCTATCTATAAAACATAGTGTAGAATACTCTTAGGGCTCCTAGGAACCTATCTATAAAACATAGTGTAGAATACTCTTAGGACTCATAGGAACCTGTCTATAAAACATAGTGTAGAATACTCTTAGGACTCCTAGGAACCTGTCTATAAAACATAGTGTAGAATACTCTTAGGACTCCTAGGAACCTATCTATAATACATAGTGTAGAATACTCTTAGGACTCCTAGGAACCTGTCTATAAAACATAGTGTAGAATACTCTTAGGGCTCCTAGGAACCTATCTATAAAACATAGTGTAGAATACTCTTAGGACTCATAGTAACCTATCTATAATACATAGTGTAGAATACTCTTAGGACTAATAGTAACATATCTATAAAACATAGTGTAGAATACTCTTAGGGCTCCTAGGAACCTATCTATGATACATAGTGTAGAATACTCTTAGGACTCCTAGGAACCTATCTATAAAACATAGTGTAGAATACTCTTAGGACTCCTAGGAACCTGTCTATAAAACATAGTGTAGAATACTCTTTGGACTCCTAGGAACCTATCTACAAAACATAGTGTAGTATACTCTTAAGACTCCTAGGAACCTATCTATAAAACATAGTGTAGAATACTCTTAGGGCTCCTAGGAACCTATCTACAAAACATAGTGTAGAATACTCTTAGGACTCCTAGGAACCTATCTATAAAATATAGTGTAGAATACTCTTAAGACTCCTAGGAACCTATCTATAATACATAGTGTAGAATACTCTTAGGGCTTCTAGGAACCTAACTATAAAACATAGTGTAGAATACTCTTAGGACTAATAGTAACCTATCTATAAAACATAGTGTAGAATACTCTTAGGACTCCTAGGAACCTATCTATAAAACATAGTGTAGAGCACTCTTAGGGCTCCTAGGAACCTATTTATAAAACATAGTGTAGAATACTCTTAGGGCTACTAGGAACCTATCTATAAAACATAGTGTAGAATACTCTTAGAACTCCTAGGAACCTGTCTATAAAACATAGTGTAGAATACTCTTAGGGCTTCTAGGAACCTATCTATAAAACATAGTGTAGAATACTCTTAGGGCTCCTAGGAACCTATCTATAAAACATAGTGTAGAATACTCTTAGGACTCATAGGAACCTATCTATAATACATAGTGTAGAATACTCTTAGGACTAATAGTAACATATCTATAAAACATAGTGTAGAATACTCTTAGGGCTCCTAGGAAACTATCTACAAAACATAGTGTAGAATACTCTTAGGACTCCTAGGAACCTATCTATAAAACATAGTGTAGAATACTCTTAAGACTCCTAGGAACCTATCTATAATACATAGTGTAGAATACTCTTAGGGCTTCTAGGAACCTATCTATAAAACATAGTGTAGAATACTCTTAGGACTAATAGTAACCTATCTATAAAACATAGTGTAGAATACTCTTAGGACTCTTAGGAACCTATGTATAAAACATAGTGTAGAGCACTCTTAGGGCTCCTAGGAACCTATCTATAAAACATAGTGTAGAATACTCTTAGGGCTACTAGGAACCTATCTATAAAACATAGTGTAGAATACTCTTAGGGCTTCTAGGAACCTTTCTATAAAACATAGTGTAGAATACTCTTAGGACTCCTAGGAACCTATCTGTAAAACATAGTGTAGAATACTCTTAGGACTCCTAGGAATCTATCTATAATACATAGTGTAGAATACTCTTAGGACTCCTAGGAACCTGTCTATAAAACATAGTGTAGAATACTCTTAGGAATCCTAGGAACCTATCTATAAAACATAGTGTAGAATACTCTTAGGACTCCTAGGAACCTATCTATAAACATAGTGTAGAATTATCTTAGGACTCCTAGGAACCTATCTATAAAACATAGTGTAGAACACTCTTAGGGCTCCTAGGAACCTATCTATAATACATAGTGTAGAATACTCTTAGGGCTCCTAGGAACCTATCTATAAAACATAGTGTAGAACACTCTAAGGGCTCCTAGGAACCTATCTATAATACATAGTGTAGAATACTCTTAGGACTCCTAGGAACCTATCTATAAAACATAGTGTAGAATACTCTTAGGACTAATAGTAACCTATCTATAAAACATAGTGTAGAATACTCTTAGGACTCCTAGGAACCTATCTATAAAACATAGTGTAGAACACTCTTAGGGCTCCTAGGAACCTATCTATAATACATAGTGTAGAATACTCTTAGGGCTCCTAGGAACCTATCTATAAAACATAGTGTAGAACACTCTTAGGGCTCCTAGGAACCTATCTATAATACATAGTGTAGAATACTCTTAGGGCTTCTAGGAACCTATCTATAAAACATAGTGTAGAATACTCTTAGGACTAATAGTAACCTATCTATAAAACATAGTGTAGAATACTCTTAGGACTCCTAGGAACCTATGTATAAAACATAGTGTAGAGCACTCTTAGGGCTCCTAGGAACCTATCTATAAAACATAGTGTAGAATACTCTTAGGACTCATAGGAACCTATCTATAATACATAGTGTAGAATACTCTTAGGACTAATAGTAACATATCTATAAAACATAGTGTAGAATACTCTTAGGGCTCCTAGGAACCTATCTATAATACATAGTGTAGAATACTCTTAGGACTCTTAGGAACCTGTCTATAAAACATAGTGTAGAATACTCTTAGGGCTCCTAGGAACCTATCTACAAAACATAGTGTAGAATACTCTTAAGACTCCTAGGAACCTATCTATAAAACATAGTGTAGAATACTCTTAGGGCTCCTAGGAACCTATGTACAAAACATAGTGTAGAATACTCTTAGGACTCCTAGGAACCTATCTATAAAATATAGTGTAGAATACTCTTAAGACTCCTAGGAACCTATCTATAATACATAGTGTAGAATACTCTTAGGGCTTCTAGGAACCTATCTATAAAACATAGTGTAGAATACTCTTAGGACTAATAGTAACCTATCTATAAAACATAGTGTAGAATACTCTTAGGACTCCTAGGAACCTATCTATAAAACATAGTGTAGAGCACTCTTAGGGCTCCTAGGAACCTATTTATAAAACATAGTGTAGAATACTCTTAGGGCTACTAGGAACCTATCTATAAAACATAGTGTAGAATACTCTTAGGACTCCTAGGAACCTATCTGTAAAACATAGTGTAGAATACTCTTAGGACTCCTAGGAACCTGTCTATAAAACATAGTGTAGAATACTCTTAGGACTCCTAGGAACCTATCTATAATACATAGTGTAGAATACTCTTAGGACTCCTAGGAACCTGTCTATAAAACATAGTGTAGAATACTCTTAGGGCTTCTAGGAACCTATCTATAAAACATAGTGTAGAATACTCTTAGGGCTCCTAGGAACCTATCTATAAAACATAGTGTAGAATACTCTTAGGACTCATAGGAACCTATCTATAATACATAGTGTAGAATACTCTTAGGACTAATAGTAACCTATCTATAAAACATAGTGTAGAATACTCTTAGGACTCCTAGGAACCTATCTATAAAACATAGTGTAGAGCACTCTTAGGGCTCCTAGGAACCTATTTATAAAACATAGTGTAGAATACTCTTAGGGCTACTAGGAACCTATCTATAAAACATAGTGTAGAATACTCTTAGAACTCCTAGGAACCTGTCTATAAAACATAGTGTAGAATACTCTTAGGGCTTCTAGGAACCTATCTATAAAACATAGTGTAGAATACTCTTAGGGCTCCTAGGAACCTATCTATAAAACATAGTGTAGAATACTCTTAGGACTCATAGGAACCTATCTATAATACATAGTGTAGAATACTCTTAGGACTAATAGTAACATATCTATAAAACATAGTGTAGAATACTCTTAGGGCTCCTAGGAAACTATCTACAAAACATAGTGTAGAATACTCTTAGGACTCCTAGGAACCTATCTATAAAACATAGTGTAGAATACTCTTAAGACTCCTAGGAACCTATCTATAATACATAGTGTAGAATACTCTTAGGGCTTCTAGGAACCTATCTATAAAACATAGTGTAGAATACTCTTAGGACTAATAGTAACCTATCTATAAAACATAGTGTAGAATACTCTTAGGACTCTTAGGAACCTATGTATAAAACATAGTGTAGAGCACTCTTAGGGCTCCTAGGAACCTATCTATAAAACATAGTGTAGAATACTCTTAGGGCTACTAGGAACCTATCTATAAAACATAGTGTAGAATACTCTTAGGGCTTCTAGGAACCTTTCTATAAAACATAGTGTAGAATACTCTTAGGACTCCTAGGAACCTATCTGTAAAACATAGTGTAGAATACTCTTAGGACTCCTAGGAACCTATCTATAATACATAGTGTAGAATACTCTTAGGACTCCTAGGAACCTGTCTATAAAACATAGTGTAGAATACTCTTAGGAATCCAAGGAACCTATCTATAAAACATAGTGTAGAATACTCTTAGGACTCCTAGGAACCTATCTATAAACATAGTGTAGAATTATCTTAGGACTCCTAGGAACCTATCTATAAAACATAGTGTAGAGCACTCTTAGGGCTCCTAGGAACCTTTTTATAAAACATAGTGTAGAATACTCTTAGGGCTACTAGGAACCTATCTATAAAACATAGTGTAGAATACTCTTAGGGCTTCTAGGAACCTTTCTATAAAACATAGTGTAGAATACTCTTAGGACTCCTAGGAACCTATCTGTAAAACATAGTGTAGAATACTCTTAGGACTCCTAGGAACCTGTCTATAAAACATAGTGTAGAATACTCTTAGGACTCCTAGGAACCTATCTATAATACATAGTGTAGAATACTCTTAGAACTCCTAGGAACCTGTCTATAAAACATAGTGTAGAATACTCTTAGGGCTTCTAGGAACCTATCTATAAAACATAGTGTAGAATACTCTTAGGGCTCCTAGGAACCTATCTATAAAACATAGTGTAGAATACTCTTAGGACTCATAGGAACCTGTCTATAAAACATAGTGTAGAATACTCTTAGGACTCCTAGGAACCTGTCTATAAAACATAGTGTAGAATACTCTTAGGACTCCTAGGAACCTATCTATAAAATATAGTGTAGAATACTCTTAAGACTCCTAGGAACCTATCTATAATACATAGTGTAGAATACTCTTAGGGCTTCTAGGAACCTATCTATAAAACATAGTGTAGAGCACTCTTAGGGCTCCTAGGAACCTATTTATAAAACATAGTGTAGAATACTCTTAGGGCTACTAGGAACCTATCTATAAAACATAGTGTAGAATACTCTTAGGGCTTCTAGGAACCTTTCTATAAAACATAGTGTAGAATACTCTTAGGACTCCTAGGAACCTATCTGTAAAACATAGTGTAGAATACTCTTAGGATTCCTAGGAACCTGTCTATAAAACATAGTGTAGAATACTCTTAGGACTCCTAGGAACCTATCTATAATACATAGTGTAGAATACTCTTAGAACTCCTAGGAACCTGTCTATAAAACATAGTGTAGAATACTCTTAGGGCTTCTAGGAACCTATCTATAAAACATAGTGTAGAATACTCTTAGGGCTCCTAGGAACCTATCTATAAAACATAGTGTAGAATACTCTTAGGACTCATAGGAACCTGTCTATAAAACATAGTGTAGAATACTCTTAGGACTCCTAGGAACCTGTCTATAAAACATAGTGTAGAATACTCTTAGGACTCCTAGGAACCTATCTATAATACATAGTGTAGAATACTCTTAGGACTCCTAGGAACCTGTCTATAAAACATAGTGTAGAATACTCTTAGGGCTTCTAGGAACCTATCTATAAAACATAGTGTAGAATACTCTTAGGGCTCCTAGGAACCTATCTATAAAACATAGTGTAGAATACTCTTAGGACTCATAGTAACCTATCTATAATACATAGTGTAGAATACTCTTAGGACTAATAGTAACATATCTATAAAACATAGTGTAGAATACTCTTAGGGCTCCTAGGAACCTATCTATGATACATAGTGTAGAATACTCTTAGGACTCCTAGGAACCTATCTATAAAACATAGTGTAGAATACTCTTAGGACTCCTAGGAACCTGTCTATAAAACATAGTGCAGAATACTCTTTGGACTCCTAGGAACCTATCTACAAAACATAGTGTAGTATACTCTTAAGACTCCTAGGAACCTATCTATAAAACATAGTGTAGAATACTCTTAGGGCTCCTAGGAACCTATCTACAAAACATAGTGTAGAATACTCTTAGGACTCCTAGGAACCTATCTATAAAATATAGTGTAGAATACTCTTAAGACTCCTAGGAACCTATCTATAATACATAGTGTAGAATACTCTTAGGGCTTCTAGGAACCTAACTATAAAACATAGTGTAGAATACTCTTAGGACTAATAGTAACCTATCTATAAAACATAGTGTAGAATACTCTTAGGACTCCTAGGAACCTATCTATAAAACATAGTGTAGAGCACTCTTAGGGCTCCTAGGAACCTATTTATAAAACATAGTGTAGAATACTCTTAGGGCTACTAGGAACCTATCTATAAAACATAGTGTAGAATACTCTTAGAACTCCTAGGAACCTGTCTATAAAACATAGTGTAGAATACTCTTAGGGCTTCTAGGAACCTATCTATAAAACATAGTGTAGAATACTCTTAGGGCTCCTAGGAACCTATCTATAAAACATAGTGTAGAATACTCTTAGGACTCATAGGAACCTATCTATAATACATAGTGTAGAATACTCTTAGGACTAATAGTAACATATCTATAAAACATAGTGTAGAATACTCTTAGGGCTCCTAGGAAACTATCTACAAAACATAGTGTAGAATACTCTTAGGACTCCTAGGAACCTATCTATAAAACATAGTGTAGAATACTCTTAAGACTCCTAGGAACCTATCTATAATACATAGTGTAGAATACTCTTAGGGCTTCTAGGAACCTATCTATAAAAGATAGTGTAGAATACTCTTAGGACTAATAGTAACCTATCTATAAAACATAGTGTAGAATACTCTTAGGACTCTTAGGAACCTATGTATAAAACATAGTGTAGAGCACTCTTAGGGCTCCTAGGAACCTATCTATAAAACATAGTGTAGAATACTCTTAGGGCTACTAGGAACCTATCTATAAAACATAGTGTAGAATACTCTTAGGGCTTCTAGGAACCTTTCTATAAAACATAGTGTAGAATACTCTTAGGACTCCTAGGAACCTATCTGTAAAACATAGTGTAGAATACTCTTAGGACTCCTAGGAATCTATCTATAATACATAGTGTAGAATACTCTTAGGACTCCTAGGAACCTGTCTATAAAACATAGTGTAGAATACTCTTAGGAATCCTAGGAACCTATCTATAAAACATAGTGTAGAATACTCTTAGGACTCCTAGGAACCTATCTATAAACATAGTGTAGAATTATCTTAGGACTCCTAGGAACCTATCTATAAAACATAGTGTAGAACACTCTTAGGGCTCCTAGGAACCTATCTATAATACATAGTGTAGAATACTCTTAGGGCTCCTAGGAACCTATCTATAAAACATAGTGTAGAACACTCTAAGGGCTCCTAGGAACCTATCTATAATACATAGTGTAGAATACTCTTAGGACTCCTAGGAACCTATCTATAAAACATAGTGTAGAATACTCTTAGGACTAATAGTAACCTATCTATAAAACATAGTGTAGAATACTCTTAGGACTCCTAGGAACCTATCTATAAAACATAGTGTAGAACACTCTTAGGGCTCCTAGGAACCTATCTATAATACATAGTGTAGAATACTCTTAGGGCTCCTAGGAACCTATCTATAAAACATAGTGTAGAACACTCTTAGGGCTCCTAGGAACCTATCTATAATACATAGTGTAGAATACTCTTAGGGCTTCTAGGAACCTATCTATAAAACATAGTGTAGAATACTCTTAGGACTAATAGTAACCTATCTATAAAACATAGTGTAGAATACTCTTAGGACTCCTAGGAACCTATGTATAAAACATAGTGTAGAGCACTCTTAGGGCTCCTAGGAACCTATCTATAAAACATAGTGTAGAATACTCTTAGGACTCATAGGAACCTATCTATAATACATAGTGTAGAATACTCTTAGGACTAATAGTAACATATCTATAAAACATAGTGTAGAATACTCTTAGGGCTCCTAGGAACCTATCTATAATACATAGTGTAGAATACTCTTAGGACTCTTAGGAACCTGTCTATAAAACATAGTGTAGAATACTCTTAGGGCTCCTAGGAACCTATCTACAAAACATAGTGTAGAATACTCTTAAGACTCCTAGGAACCTATCTATAAAACATAGTGTAGAATACTCTTAGGGCTCCTAGGAACCTATGTACAAAACATAGTGTAGAATACTCTTAGGACTCCTAGGAACCTATCTATAAAATATAGTGTAGAATACTCTTAAGACTCCTAGGAACCTATCTATAATACATAGTGTAGAATACTCTTAGGGCTTCTAGGAACCTATCTATAAAACATAGTGTAGAATACTCTTAGGACTAATAGTAACCTATCTATAAAACATAGTGTAGAATACTCTTAGGACTCCTAGGAACCTATCTATAAAACATAGTGTAGAGCACTCTTAGGGCTCCTAGGAACCTATTTATAAAACATAGTGTAGAATACTCTTAGGGCTACTAGGAACCTATCTATAAAACATAGTGTAGAATACTCTTAGGGCTTCTAGGAACCTTTCTATAAAACATAGTGTAGAATACTCTTAGGACTCCTAGGAACCTATCTGTAAAACATAGTGTAGAATACTCTTAGGACTCCTAGGAACCTGTCTATAAAACATAGTGTAGAATACTCTTAGGACTCCTAGGAACCTATCTATAATACATAGTGTAGAATACTCTTAGGACTCCTAGGAACCTGTCTATAAAACATAGTGTAGAATACTCTTAGGGCTTCTAGGAACCTATCTATAAAACATAGTGTAGAATACTCTTAGGGCTCCTAGGAACCTATCTATAAAACATAGTGTAGAATACTCTTAGGACTCATAGGAACCTATCTATAATACATAGTGTAGAATACTCTTAGGACTAATAGTAACCTATCTATAAAACATAGTGTAGAATACTCTTAGGACTCCTAGGAACCTATCTATAAAACATAGTGTAGAGCACTCTTAGGGCTCCTAGGAACCTATTTATAAAACATAGTGTAGAATACTCTTAGGGCTACTAGGAACCTATCTATAAAACATAGTGTAGAATACTCTTAGAACTCCTAGGAACCTGTCTATAAAACATAGTGTAGAATACTCTTAGGGCTTCTAGGAACCTATCTATAAAACATAGTGTAGAATACTCTTAGGGCTCCTAGGAACCTATCTATAAAACATAGTGTAGAATACTCTTAGGACTCATAGGAACCTATCTATAATACATAGTGTAGAATACTCTTAGGACTAATAGTAACATATCTATAAAACATAGTGTAGAATACTCTTAGGGCTCTTAGGAAACTATCTACAAAACATAGTGTAGAATACTCTTAGGACTCCTAGGGACCTATCTATAAAACATAGTGTAGAATACTCTTAAGACTCCTAGGAACCTATCTATAATACATAGTGTAGAATACTCTTAGGGCTTCTAGGAACCTATCTATAAAACATAGTGTAGAATACTCTTAGGACTAATAGTAACCTATCTATAAAACATAGTGTAGAATACTCTTAGGACTCTTAGGAACCTATGTATAAAACATAGTGTAGAGCACTCTTAGGGCTCCTAGGAACCTATCTATAAAACATAGTGTAGAATACTCTTAGGGCTACTAGGAACCTATCTATAAAACATAGTGTAGAATACTCTTAGGGCTCCTAGGAACCTATCTACAAAACATAGTGTAGAATACTCTTAGGACTCCTAGGAACCTATCTATAAAACATAGTGTAGAATACTCTAAAGACTCCTAGGAACCTATCTATAAAACATAGTGTAGAATACTCTTAGGGCTCCTAGGAACCTATCTACAAAACATAGTGTAGAATACTCTTAGGGCTTCTAGGAACCTATCTATAAAACATAGTGTAGAATACTCTTAGGACTAATAGTAACCTATCTATAAAACATAGTGTAGAATACTCTTAGGACTCTTAGGAACCTATGTATAAAACATAGTGTAGAGCACTCTTAGGGCTCCTAGGAACCTATCTATAAAACATAGTGTAGAATACTCTTAGGGCTACTAGGAACCTATCTATAAAACATAGTGTAGAATACTCTTAGGGCTTCTAGGAACCTTTCTATAAAACATAGTGTAGAATACTCTTAGGACTCCTAGGAACCTATCTGTAAAACATAGTGTAGAATACTCTTAGGACTCCTAGGAACCTATCTATAATACATAGTGTAGAATACTCTTAGGACTCCTAGGAACCTGTCTATAAAACATAGTGTAGAATACTCTTAGGAATCCAAGGAACCTATCTATAAAACATAGTGTAGAATACTCTTAGGACTCCTAGGAACCTATCTATAAACATAGTGTAGAATTATCTTAGGACTCCTAGGAACCTATCTATAATACATAGTGTAGAATACTCTTAGGGCTTCTAGGAACCTATCTATAAAACATAGTGTAGAATACTCTTAGGACTAATAGTAACCTATCTATAAAACATAGTGTAGAATACTCTTAGGACTCCTAGGAACCTATCTATAAAACATAGTGTAGAGCACTCTTAGGGCTCCTAGGAACCTTTTTATAAAACATAGTGTAGAATACTCTTAGGGCTACTAGGAACCTATCTATAAAACATAGTGTAGAATACTCTTAGGGCTTCTAGGAACCTTTCTATAAAACATAGTGTAGAATACTCTTAGGACTCCTAGGAACCTATCTGTAAAACATAGTGTAGAATACTCTTAGGACTCCTAGGAACCTGTCTATAAAACATAGTGTAGAATACTCTTAGGACTCCTAGGAACCTATCTATAATACATAGTGTAGAATACTCTTAGAACTCCTAGGAACCTGTCTATAAAACATAGTGTAGAATACTCTTAGGGCTTCTAGGAACCTATCTATAAAACATAGTGTAGAATACTCTTAGGGCTCCTAGGAACCTATCTATAAAACATAGTGTAGAATACTCTTAGGACTCATAGGAACCTGTCTATAAAACATAGTGTAGAATACTCTTAGGACTCCTAGGAACCTGTCTATAAAACATAGTGTAGAATACTCTTAGGACTCCTAGGAACCTATCTATAAAATATAGTGTAGAATACTCTTAAGACTCCTAGGAACCTATCTATAATACATAGTGTAGAATACTCTTAGGGCTTCTAGGAACCTATCTATAAAACATAGTGTAGAGCACTCTTAGGGCTCCTAGGAACCTATTTATAAAACATAGTGTAGAATACTCTTAGGGCTACTAGGAACCTATCTATAAAACATAGTGTAGAATACTCTTAGGGCTTCTAGGAACCTTTCTATAAAACATAGTGTAGAATACTCTTAGGACTCCTAGGAACCTATCTGTAAAACATAGTGTAGAATACTCTTAGGACTCCTAGGAACCTGTCTATAAAACATAGTGTAGAATACTCTTAGGACTCCTAGGAACCTATCTATAATACATAGTGTAGAATACTCTTAGAACTCCTAGGAACCTGTCTATAAAACATAGTGTAGAATACTCTTAGGGCTTCTAGGAACCTATCTATAAAACATAGTGTAGAATACTCTTAGGGCTCCTAGGAACCTATCTATAAAACATAGTGTAGAATACTCTTAGGACTCATAGGAACCTATCTATAATACATAGTGTAGAATACTCTTAGGACTAATAGTAACATATCTATAAAACATAGTGTAGAATACTCTTAGGGCTCCTAGGAACCTATCTATGATACATAGTGTAGAATACTCTTAGGACTCCTAGGAACCTATCTATAAAACATAGTGTAGAATACTCTTAGGACTCCTAGGAACCTGTCTATAAAACATAGTGTAGTATACTCTTAAGACTCCTAGGAACCTATCTATAAAACATAGTGTAGAATACTCTTAGGGCTCCTAGGAACCTATCTACAAAACATAGTGTAGAATACTCTTAGGACTCCTAGGAACCTATCTATAAAATATAGTGTAGAATACTCTTAAGACTCCTAGGAACCTATCTATAATACATAGTGTAGAATACTCTTAGGGCTTCTAGGAACCTAACTATAAAACATAGTGTAGAATACTCTTAGGACTAATAGTAACCTATCTATAAAACATAGTGTAGAATACTCTTAGGACTCCTAGGAACCTATCTATAATACATAGTGTAGAATACTCTTAGGACTCCTAGGAACCTGTCTATAAAACATAGTGTAGAATACTCTTAGGGCTTCTAGGAAACTTTCTATAAAACATAGTGTAGAATACTCTTAGGACTCCTAGGAACCTATCTGTAAAACATAGTGTAGAATACTCTTAGGACTCCTAGGAACCTGTCTATAAAACATAGTGTAGAATACTCTTAGGACTCCTAGGAACATATCTATAATAAATAGTGTAGAATACTCTTAGAACTCCTAGGAACCTGTCTATAAAACATAGTGTAGAATACTCTTAGGGCTTCTAGGAACCTATCTATAAAACATAGTGTAGAATACTCTTAGGGCTCCTAGGAACCTATCTATAAAACATAGTGTAGAATACTCTTAGGACTCCTAGGAACCTGTCTATAAAACATAGTGTAGAATACTCTTAGGACTCATAGGAACCTGTCTATAAAACATAGTGTAGAATACTCTTAGGGCTCCTAGGAACCTGTCTAAAAAACATAGTGTAGAATACTCTTAGGACTCCTAGGAACCTATCTATAATACATAGTGTAGAATACTCTTAGGACTCCTAGGAACCTGTCTATAAAACATAGTGTAGAATACTCTTAGGGCTTCTAGGAACCTATCTATAAAACATAGTGTAGAATACTCTTAGGGCTCCTAGGAACCTATCTATAATACATAGTGTAGAATACTCTTAGGACTAATAGTAACATATCTATAAAACATAGTGTAGAATACTCTTAGGACTCATAGGAACCTATCTATAATACATAGTGTAGAATACTCTTAGGACTAATAGTAACATATCTATAAAACATAGTGTAGAATACTCTTAGGGCTCCTAGGAACCTATCTATAATACATAGTGTAGAATACTCTTAGGACTCCTAGGAACCTATCTATAAAACATAGTGTAGAATACTCTTAAGACTCCTAGGAACCTATCTATAATACATAGTGTAGAATACTCTTAGGGCTTCTAGGAACCTATCTATAAAACATAGTGTAGAATACTCTTAGGACTAATAGTAACCTATCTATAAAACATAGTGTAGAATACTCTTAGGACTCCTAGGAACCTATGTATAAAACATAGTGTAGAGCACTCTTAGGGCTCCTAGGAACCTATCTATAAAACATAGTGTAGAATACTCTTAGGACTCATAGGAACCTATCTATAATACATAGTGTAGAATACTCTTAGGACTAATAGTAACATATCTATAAAACATAGTGTAGAATACTCTTAGGGCTCCTAGGAACCTATCTATAATACATAGTGTAGAATACTCTTAGGACTCTTAGGAACCTGTCTATAAAACATAGTGTAGAATACTCTTAGGGCTCCTAGGAACCTATCTACAAAACATAGTGTAGAATACTCTTAAGACTCCTAGGAACCTATCTATAAAACATAGTGTAGAATACTCTTAGGGCTCCTAGGAACCTATGTACAAAACATAGTGTAGAATACTCTTAGGACTCCTAGGAACCTATCTATAAAATATAGTGTAGAATACGCTTAAGACTCCTAGGAACCTATCTATAATACATAGTGTAGAATACTCTTAGGGCTTCTAGGAACCTATCTATAAAACATAGTGTAGAATACTCTTAGGACTAATAGTAACCTATCTATAAAACATAGTGTAGAATACTCTTAGGACTCCTAGGAACCTATCTATAAAACATAGTGTAGAGCACTCTTAGGGCTCCTAGGAACCTATTTATAAAACATAGTGTAGAATACTCTTAGGGCTACTAGGAACCTATCTATAAAACATAGTGTAGAATACTCTTAGGGCTTCTAGGAACCTTTCTATAAAACATAGTGTAGAATACTCTTAGGACTCCTAGGAACCTATCTGTAAAACATAGTGTAGAATACTCTTAGGACTCCTAGGAACCTGTCTATAAAACATAGTGTAGAATACTCTTAGGACTCCTAGGAACCTATCTATAATACATAGTGTAGAATACTCTTAGGACTCCTAGGAACCTGTCTATAAAACATAGTGTAGAATACTCTTAGGGCTTCTAGGAACCTATCTATGAAACATAGTGTAGAATACTCTTAGGGCTCCTAGGAACCTATCTATAAAACATAGTGTAGAATACTCTTAGGACTCATAGGAACCTATCTATAATACATAGTGTAGAATACTCTTAGGACTAATAGTAACATATCTATAAAACATAGTGTAGAATACTCTTAGGGCTCCTAGGAACCTATCTATAATACATAGTGTAGAATACTCTTAGGACTCCTAGGAACCTGTCTATAAAACATAGTGTAGAATACTCTTAGGGCTTCTAGGAACCTATCTATAAAACATAGTGTAGAATACTCTTAGGGCTCCTAGGAACCTATCTATAAAACATAGTGTAGAATACTCTTAGGACTCATAGGAACCTATCTATAATACATAGTGTAGAATACTCTTAGGACTAATAGTAACATATCTATAAAACATAGTGTAGAATACTCTTAGGGCTCCTAGGAACCTATCTATAATACATAGTGTAGAATACTCTTAGGACTCCTAGGAACCTATCTATAAAACATAGTGTAGAATACTCTTAGGACTCCTAGGAACCTGTCTATAAAACATAGTGTAGAATACTCTTAGGACTCCTAGGAACCTATCTACAAAACATAGTGTAGTATACTCTTAAGACTCCTAGGAACCTATCTATAAAACATAGTGTAGAATACTCTTAGGGCTACTAGGAACCTATCTATAAAACATAGTGTAGAATACTCTTAGGGCTTCTAGGAACCTTTCTATAAAACATAGTGTAGAATACTCTTAGGACTCCTAGGAACCTATCTGTAAAACATAGTGTAGAATACTCTTAGGACTCCTAGGAACCTGTCTATAAAACATAGTGTAGAATACTCTTAGGACTCCTAGGAACATATCTATAATAAATAGTGTAGAATACTCTTAGAACTCCTAGGAACCTGTCTATAAAACATAGTGTAGAATACTCTTAGGGCTTCTAGGAACCTATCTATAAAACATAGTGTAGAATACTCTTAGGGCTCCTAGGAACCTATCTATAAAACATAGTGTAGAATACTCTTAGGACTCCTAGGAACCTGTCTATAAAACATAGTGTAGAATACTCTTAGGACTCATAGGAACCTGTCTATAAAACATAGTGTAGAATACTCTTAGGACTCCTAGGAACCTGTCTAAAAAACATAGTGTAGAATACTCTTAGGACTCCTAGGAACCTATCTATAATACATAGTGTAGAATACTCTTAGGACTCCTAGGAACCTGTCTATAAAACATAGTGTAGAATACTCTTAGGGCTTCTAGGAACCTATCTATAAAACATAGTGTAGAATACTCTTAGGGCTCCTAGGAACCTATCTATAATACATAGTGTAGAATACTCTTAGGACTAATAGTAACATATCTATAAAACATAGTGTAGAATACTCTTAGGACTCATAGGAACCTATCTATAATACATAGTGTAGAATACTCTTAGGACTAATAGTAACATATCTATAAAACATAGTGTAGAATACTCTTAGGGCTCCTAGGAACCTATCTATAATACATAGTGTAGAATACTCTTAGGACTCCTAGGAACCTATCTATAAAACATAGTGTAGAATACTCTTAAGACTCCTAGGAACCTATCTATAATACATAGTGTAGAATACTCTTAGGGCTTCTAGGAACCTATCTATAAAACATAGTGTAGAATACTCTTAGGACTAATAGTAACCTATCTATAAAACATAGTGTAGAATACTCTTAGGACTCCTAGGAACCTATCTATAAAACATAGTGTAGAGCACTCTTAGGGCTCCTAGGAACCTATTTATAAAACATAGTGTAGAATACTCTTAGGACTCCTAGGAACCTTTCTATAAAACATAGTGTAGAATACTCTTAGGACTCCTAGGAACCTATCTGTAAAACATAGTGTAGAATACTCTTAGGACTCCTAGGAACCTTTCTATAAAACATAGTGTAGAATACTCTTAGGACTCCTAGGAACCTATCTATAATACATAGTGTAGAATACTCTTAGAACTCCTAGGAACCTGTCTATAAAACATAGTGTAGAATACTCTTAGGGCTTCTAGGAACCTATCTATAAAACATAGTGTAGAATACTCTTAGGGCTCCTAGGAACCTATCTATAAAACATAGTGTAGAATACTCTTAGGACTCATAGGAACCTATCTATAATACATAGTGTAGAATACTCTTAGGACTAATAGTAACATATCTATAAAACATAGTGTAGAATACTCTTAGGGCTCCTAGGAACCTATCTATAATACATAGTGTAGAATACTCTTAGGACTCCTAGGAACCTATCTATAAAACATAGTGTAGAATACTCTTAGGACTCCTAGGAACCTGTCTATAAAACATAGTTTAGAATACTCTTAGGACTCCTAGGAACCAATCTACAAAACATAGTGTAGTATACTCTTAAGACTCCTAGGAACCTATCTATAAAACATAGTGTAGAATACTCTTAGGGCTCCTAGGAACCTATCTACAAAACATAGTGTAGAATACTCTTAGGACTCCTAGGAACCTATCTATAAAACATAGTGTAGAATACTCTAAAGACTCCTAGGAACCTATCTATAAAACATAGTGTAGAATACTCTTAGGGCTCCTAGGAACCTATCTACAAAACATAGTGTAGAATACTCTTAGGGCTTCTAGGAACCTATCTATAAAACATAGTGTAGAATACTCTTAGGACTAATAGTAACCTATCTATAAAACATAGTGTAGAATACTCTTAGGACTCTTAGGAACCTATGTATAAAACATAGTGTAGAGCACTCTTAGGGCTCCTAGGAACCTATCTATAAAACATAGTGTAGAATACTCTTAGGGCTACTAGGAACCTATCTATAAAACATAGTGTAGAATACTCTTAGGGCTTCTAGGAACCTTTCTATAAAACATAGTGTAGAATACTCTTAGGACTCCTAGGAACCTATCTGTAAAACATAGTGTAGAATACTCTTAGGACTCCTAGGAACCTATCTATAATACATAGTGTAGAATACTCTTAGGACTCCTAGGAACCTGTCTATAAAACATAGTGTAGAATACTCTTAGGAATCCAAGGAACCTATCTATAAAACATAGTGTAGAATACTCTTAGGACTCCTAGGAACCTATCTATAAACATAGTGTAGAATTATCTTAGGACTCCTAGGAACCTATCTATAATACATAGTGTAGAATACTCTTAGGGCTTCTAGGAACCTATCTATAAAACATAGTGTAGAATACTCTTAGGACTAATAGTAACCTATCTATAAAACATAGTGTAGAATACTCTTAGGACTCCTAGGAACCTATCTATAAAACATAGTGTAGAGCACTCTTAGGGCTCCTAGGAACCTTTTTATAAAACATAGTGTAGAATACTCTTAGGGCTACTAGGAACCTATCTATAAAACATAGTGTAGAATACTCTTAGGGCTTCTAGGAACCTTTCTATAAAACATAGTGTAGAATACTCTTAGGACTCCTAGGAACCTATCTGTAAAACATAGTGTAGAATACTCTTAGGACTCCTAGGAACCTGTCTATAAAACATAGTGTAGAATACTCTTAGGACTCCTAGGAACCTATCTATAATACATAGTGTAGAATACTCTTAGAACTCCTAGGAACCTGTCTATAAAACATAGTGTAGAATACTCTTAGGGCTTCTAGGAACCTATCTATAAAACATAGTGTAGAATACTCTTAGGGCTCCTAGGAACCTATCTATAAAACATAGTGTAGAATACTCTTAGGACTCATAGGAACCTGTCTATAAAACATAGTGTAGAATACTCTTAGGACTCCTAGGAACCTGTCTATAAAACATAGTGTAGAATACTCTTAGGACTCCTAGGAACCTATCTATAAAATATAGTGTAGAATACTCTTAAGACTCCTAGGAACCTATCTATAATACATAGTGTAGAATACTCTTAGGGCTTCTAGGAACCTATCTATAAAACATAGTGTAGAGCACTCTTAGGGCTCCTAGGAACCTATTTATAAAACATAGTGTAGAATACTCTTAGGGCTACTAGGAACCTATCTATAAAACATAGTGTAGAATACTCTTAGGGCTTCTAGGAACCTTTCTATAAAACATAGTGTAGAATACTCTTAGGACTCCTAGGAACCTATCTGTAAAACATAGTGTAGAATACTCTTAGGACTCCTAGGAACCTGTCTATAAAACATAGTGTAGAATACTCTTAGGACTCCTAGGAACCTATCTATAATACATAGTGTAGAATACTCTTAGAACTCCTAGGAACCTGTCTATAAAACATAGTGTAGAATACTCTTAGGGCTTCTAGGAACCTATCTATAAAACATAGTGTAGAATACTCTTAGGGCTCCTAGGAACCTATCTATAAAACATAGTGTAGAATACTCTTAGGACTCATAGGAACCTGTCTATAAAACATAGTGTAGAATACTCTTAGGACTCCTAGGAACCTGTCTATAAAACATAGTGTAGAATACTCTTAGGACTCCTAGGAACCTATCTATAATACATAGTGTAGAATACTCTTAGGACTCCTAGGAACCTGTCTATAAAACATAGTGTAGAATACTCTTAGGGCTTCTAGGAACCTATCTATAAAACATAGTGTAGAATACTCTTAGGGCTCCTAGGAACCTATCTATAAAACATAGTGTAGAATACTCTTAGGACTCATAGGAACCTATCTATAATACATAGTGTAGAATACTCTTAGGACTAATAGTAACATATCTATAAAACATAGTGTAGAATACTCTTAGGGCTCCTAGGAACCTATCTATGATACATAGTGTAGAATACTCTTAGGACTCCTAGGAACCTATCTATAAAACATAGTGTAGAATACTCTTAGGACTCCTAGGAACCTGTCTATAAAACATAGTGTAGTATACTCTTAAGACTCCTAGGAACCTATCTATAAAACATAGTGTAGAATACTCTTAGGGCTCCTAGGAACCTATCTACAAAACATAGTGTAGAATACTCTTAGGACTCCTAGGAACCTATCTATAAAATATAGTGTAGAATACTCTTAAGACTCCTAGGAACCTATCTATAATACATAGTGTAGAATACTCTTAGGGCTTCTAGGAACCTAACTATAAAACATAGTGTAGAATACTCTTAGGACTAATAGTAACCTATCTATAAAACATAGTGTAGAATACTCTTAGGACTCCTAGGAACCTATCTATAATACATAGTGTAGAATACTCTTAGGACTCCTAGGAACCTGTCTATAAAACATAGTGTAGAATACTCTTAGGGCTTCTAGGAACCTATCTATAAAACATAGTGTAGAATACTCTTAGGGCTCCTAGGAACCTATCTATAATACATAGTGTAGAATACTCTTCGGACTAATAGTACTATATCTATAAAACATAGTGTAGAATACTCTTAGGACTCATAGGAACCTATCTATAATACATAGTGTAGAATACTCTTAGGACTAATAGTAACATATCTATAAAACATAGTGTAGAATACTCTTAGGGCTCCTAGGAACCTATCTATAATACATAGTGTAGAATACTCTTAGGGCTCCTAGGAACCTGTCTATAAAACATAGTGTAGAATACTCTTAGGGCTTCTAGGAACCTATCTATAAAACATAGTGTAGAATACTCTTAGGGCTCCTAGGAACCTATCTATAATACATAGTGTAGAATACTCTTCGGACTAATAGTACTATATCTATAAAACATAGTGTAGAATACTCTTAGGACTCATAGGAACCTATCTATAATACATAGTGTAGAATACTCTTAGGACTAATAGTAACATATCTATAAAACATAGTGTAGAATACTCTTAGGGCTCCTAGGAACCTGTCTATAAAACATAGTGTAGAATACTCTTAGGACTCCTAGGAACCTATCTACAAAACATAGTGTAGTATACTCTTAAGACTCCTAGGAACCTATCTATAAAACATAGTGTAGAATACTCTTAGGGCTCCTAGGAACCTATCTACAAAACATAGTGTAGAATACTCTTAGGACTCCTAGGAACCTATCTATAAAATATAGTGTAGAATACTCTTAAGACTCCTAGGAACCTATCTATAATACATAGTGTAGAATACTCTTAGGGCTTCTAGGAACCTATCTATAAAACATAGTGTAGAATACTCTTAGGACTAATAGTAACCTATCTATAAAACATAGTGTAGAATACTCTTAGGACTCCTAGGAACCTATCTATAAAACATAGTGTAGAGCACTCTTAGGGCTCCTAGGAACCTATTTATAAAACATAGTGTAGAATACTCTTAGGGCTACTAGGAACCTATCTATAAAACATAGTGTAGAATACTCTTAGGGCTTCTAGGAACCTTTCTATAAAACATAGTGTAGAATACTCTTAGGACTCCTAGGAACCTATCTGTAAAACATAGTGTAGAATACTCTTAGGACTCCTAGGAACCTTTCTATAAAACATAGTGTAGAATACTCTTAGGACTCCTAGGAACCTATAAATAATACATAGTGTAGAATACTCTTAGAACTCCTAGGAACCTGTCTATAAAACATAGTGTAGAATACTCTTAGGGCTTCTAGGAACCTATCTATAATACATAGTGTAGAATACTCTTAGGACTCCTAGGAACCTATCTATAAAACATAGTGTAGAATACTCTTAGGACTCCTAGGAACCTGTCTATAAAACATAGTTTAGAATACTCTTAGGACTCCTAGGAACCAATCTACAAAACATAGTGTAGTATACTCTTAAGACTCCTAGGAACCTATCTATAAAACATAGTGTAGAATACTCTTAGGGCTCCTAGGAACCTATCTACAAAACATAGTGTAGAATACTCTTAGGACTCCTAGGAACCTATCTATAAAACATAGTGTAGAATACTCTTAGGGCTCCTAGGAACCTATCTACAAAACATAGTGTAGAATACTCTTAGGGCTTCTAGGAACCTATCTATAAAACATAGTGTAGAATACTCTAAAGACTCCTAGGAACCTATCTATAAAACATAGTGTAGAATACTCTTAGGGCTCCTAGGAACCTATCTACAAAACATAGTGTAGAATACTCTTAGGGCTTCTAGGAACCTATCTATAAAACATAGTGTAGAATACTCTTAGGACTAATAGTAACCTATCTATAAAACATAGTGTAGAATACTCTTAGGACTCTTAGGAACCTATGTATAAAACATAGTGTAGAGCACTCTTAGGGCTCCTAGGAACCTATCTATAAAACATAGTGTAGAATACTCTTAGGGCTACTAGGAACCTATCTATAAAACATAGTGTAGAATACTCTTAGGGCTTCTAGGAACCTTTCTATAAAACATAGTGTAGAATACTCTTAGGACTCCTAGGAACCTATCTGTAAAACATAGTGTAGAATACTCTTAGGACTCCTAGGAACCTATCTATAATACATAGTGTAGAATACTCTTAGGACTCCTAGGAACCTGTCTATAAAACATAGTGTAGAATACTCTTAGGAATCCAAGGAACCTATCTATAAAACATAGTGTAGAATACTCTTAGGACTCCTAGGAACCTATCTATAAACATAGTGTAGAATTATCTTAGGACTCCTAGGAACCTATCTATAAAACATAGTGTAGAATACTCTTAGGGCTCCTAGGAAGCTATCTATAAAACATAGTGTAGAATACTCTTAGGACTCCTAGGAACCTATCTATAAAATATAGTGTAGAATACTCTTAAGACTCCTAGGAACCTATCTATAATACATAGTGTAGAATACTCTTAGGGCTTCTAGGAACCTATCTATAAAACATAGTGTAGAATACTCTTAGGACTAATAGTAACCTATCTATAAAACATAGTGTAGAATACTCTTAGGACTCCTAGGAACCTATCTATAAAACATAGTGTAGAGCACTCTTAGGGCTCCTAGGAACCTTTTTATAAAACATAGTGTAGAATACTCTTAGGGCTACTAGGAACCTATCTATAAAACATAGTGTAGAATACTCTTAGGGCTTCTAGGAACCTTTCTATAAAACATAGTGTAGAATACTCTTAGGACTCCTAGGAACCTATCTGTAAAACATAGTGTAGAATACTCTTAGGACTCCTAGGAACCTGTCTATAAAACATAGTGTAGAATACTCTTAGGACTCCTAGGAACCTATCTATAATACATAGTGTAGAATACTCTTAGAACTCCTAGGAACCTGTCTATAAAACATAGTGTAGAATACTCTTAGGGCTTCTAGGAACCTATCTATAAAACATAGTGTAGAATACTCTTAGGGCTCCTAGGAACCTATCTATAAAACATAGTGTAGAATACTCTTAGGACTCATAGGAACCTGTCTATAAAACATAGTGTAGAATACTCTTAGGACTCCTAGGAACCTGTCTATAAAACATAGTGTAGAATACTCTTAGGACTCCTAGGAACCTATCTATAAAATATAGTGTAGAATACTCTTAAGACTCCTAGGAACCTATCTATAATACATAGTGTAGAATACTCTTAGGACTCCTAGGAACCTGTCTATAAAACATAGTGTAGAATACTCTTAGGGCTTCTAGGAACCTATCTATGAAACATAGTGTAGAATACTCTTAGGGCTCCTAGGAACCTATCTATAAAACATAGTGTAGAATACTCTTAGGACTCATAGGAACCTATCTATAATACATAGTGTAGAATACTCTTAGGACTAATAGTAACATATCTATAAAACATAGTGTAGAATACTCTTAGGGCTCCTAGGAACCTATCTATAATACATAGTGTAGAATACTCTTAGGACTCCTAGGAACCTGTCTATAAAACATAGTGTAGAATACTCTTAGGGCTTCTAGGAACCTATCTATAAAACATAGTGTAGAATACTCTTAGGGCTCCTAGGAACCTATCTATAAAACATAGTGTAGAATACTCTTAGGACTCATAGGAACCTATCTATAATACATAGTGTAGAATACTCTTAGGACTAATAGTAACATATCTATAAAACATAGTGTAGAATACTCTTAGGGCTCCTAGGAACCTATCTATAATACATAGTGTAGAATACTCTTAGGACTCCTAGGAACCTATCTATAAAACATAGTGTAGAATACTCTTAGGACTCCTAGGAACCTGTCTATAAAACATAGTGTAGAATACTCTTAGGACTCCTAGGAACCTATCTACAAAACATAGTGTAGTATACTCTTAAGACTCCTAGGAACCTATCTATAAAACATAGTGTAGAATACTCTTAGGGCTACTAGGAACCTATCTATAAAACATAGTGTAGAATACTCTTAGGGCTTCTAGGAACCTTTCTATAAAACATAGTGTAGAATACTCTTAGGACTCCTAGGAACCTATCTGTAAAACATAGTGTAGAATACTCTTAGGACTCCTAGGAACCTGTCTATAAAACATAGTGTAGAATACTCTTAGGACTCCTAGGAACATATCTATAATAAATAGTGTAGAATACTCTTAGAACTCCTAGGAACCTGTCTATAAAACATAGTGTAGAATACTCTTAGGGCTTCTAGGAACCTATCTATAAAACATAGTGTAGAATACTCTTAGGGCTCCTAGGAACCTATCTATAAAACATAGTGTAGAATACTCTTAGGACTCCTAGGAACCTGTCTATAAAACATAGTGTAGAATACTCTTAGGACTCATAGGAACCTGTCTATAAAACATAGTGTAGAATACTCTTAGGACTCCTAGGAACCTGTCTAAAAAACATAGTGTAGAATACTCTTAGGACTCCTAGGAACCTATCTATAATACATAGTGTAGAATACTCTTAGGACTCCTAGGAACCTGTCTATAAAACATAGTGTAGAATACTCTTAGGGCTTCTAGGAACCTATCTATAAAACATAGTGTAGAATACTCTTAGGGCTCCTAGGAACCTATCTATAATACATAGTGTAGAATACTCTTAGGACTAATAGTAACATATCTATAAAACATAGTGTAGAATACTCTTAGGACTCATAGGAACCTATCTATAATATATAGTGTAGAATACTCTTAGGACTAATAGTAACATATCTATAAAACATAGTGTAGAATACTCTTAGGGCTCCTAGGAACCTATCTATAATACATAGTGTAGAATACTCTTAGGACTCCTAGGAACCTATCTATAAAACATAGTGTAGAATACTCTTAGGACTCATAGGAACCTATCTATAATACATAGTGTAGAATACTCTTAGGACTAATAGTAACATATCTATAAAACATAGTGTAGAATACTCTTAGGGCTCCTAGGAACCTATCTATAATACATAGTGTAGAATACTCTTAGGACTCCTAGGAACCTATCTATAAAACATAGTGTAGAATACTCTTAGGACTCCTAGGAACCTGTCTATAAAACATAGTTTAGAATACTCTTAGGACTCCTAGGAACCAATCTACAAAACATAGTGTAGTATACTCTTAAGACTCCTAGGAACCTATCTATAAAACATAGTGTAGAATACTCTTAGGGCTCCTAGGAACCTATCTACAAAACATAGTGTAGAATACTCTTAGGACTCCTAGGAACCTATCTATAAAACATAGTGTAGAATACTCTAAAGACTCCTAGGAACCTATCTATAAAACATAGTGTAGAATACTCTTAGGGCTCCTAGGAACCTATCTACAAAACATAGTGTAGAATACTCTTAGGGCTTCTAGGAACCTATCTATAAAACATAGTGTAGAATACTCTTAGGACTAATAGTAACCTATCTATAAAACATAGTGTAGAATACTCTTAGGACTCTTAGGAACCTATGTATAAAACATAGTGTAGAGCACTCTTAGGACTCCTAGGAACCTATCTATAAAACATAGTGTAGAATACTCTTAGGGCTACTAGGAACCTATCTATAAAACATAGTGTAGAATACTCTTAGGGCTTCTAGGAACCTTTCTATAAAACATAGTGTAGAATACTCTTAGGACTCCTAGGAACCTATCTGTAAAACATAGTGTAGAATACTCTTAGGACTCCTAGGAACCTATCTATAATACATAGTGTAGAATACTCTTAGGACTAATAGTAACATATCTATAAAACATAGTGTAGAATACTCTTAGGACTCATAGGAACCTATCTATAATATATAGTGTAGAATACTCTTAGGACTAATAGTAACATATCTATAAAACATAGTGTAGAATACTCTTAGGGCTCCTAGGAACCTATCTATAATACATAGTGTAGAATACTCTTAGGACTCCTAGGAACCTATCTATAAAACATAGTGTAGAATACTCTTAAGACTCCTAGGAACCTATCTATAATACATAGTGTAGAATACTCTTAGGGCTTCTAGGAACCTATCTATAAAACATAGTGTAGAATACTCTTAGGACTAATAGTAACCTATCTATAAAACATAGTGTAGAATACTCTTAGGACTCCTAGGAACCTATCTATAAAACATAGTGTAGAGCACTCTTAGGGCTCCTAGGAACCTATTTATAAAACATAGTGTAGAATACTCTTAGGACTCCTAGGAACCTTTCTATAAAACATAGTGTAGAATACTCTTAGGACTCCTAGGAACCTATCTGTAAAACATAGTGTAGAATACTCTTAGGACTCCTAGGAACCTTTCTATAAAACATAGTGTAGAATACTCTTAGGACTCCTAGGAACCTATCTATAATACATAGTGTAGAATACTCTTAGAACTCCTAGGAACCTGTCTATAAAACATAGTGTAGAATACTCTTAGGGCTTCTAGGAACCTATCTATAAAACATAGTGTAGAATACTCTTAGGGCTCCTAGGAACCTATCTATAAAACATAGTGTAGAATACTCTTAGGACTCATAGGAACCTATCTATAATACATAGTGTAGAATACTCTTAGGACTAATAGTAACATATCTATAAAACATAGTGTAGAATACTCTTAGGGCTCCTAGGAACCTATCTATAATACATAGTGTAGAATACTCTTAGGACTCCTAGGAACCTATCTATAAAACATAGTGTAGAATACTCTTAGGACTCCTAGGAACCTGTCTATAAAACATAGTTTAGAATACTCTTAGGACTCCTAGGAACCAATCTACAAAACATAGTGTAGTATACTCTTAAGACTCCTAGGAACCTATCTATAAAACATAGTGTAGAATACTCTTAGGGCTCCTAGGAACCTATCTACAAAACATAGTGTAGAATACTCTTAGGACTCCTAGGAACCTATCTATAAAACATAGTGTAGAATACTCTAAAGACTCCTAGGAACCTATCTATAAAACATAGTGTAGAATACTCTTAGGGCTCCTAGGAACCTATCTACAAAACATAGTGTAGAATACTCTTAGGGCTTCTAGGAACCTATCTATAAAACATAGTGTAGAATACTCTTAGGACTAATAGTAACCTATCTATAAAACATAGTGTAGAATACTCTTAGGACTCTTAGGAACCTATGTATAAAACATAGTGTAGAGCACTCTTAGGACTCCTAGGAACCTATCTATAAAACATAGTGTAGAATACTCTTAGGGCTACTAGGAACCTATCTATAAAACATAGTGTAGAATACTCTTAGGGCTTCTAGGAACCTTTCTATAAAACATAGTGTAGAATACTCTTAGGACTCCTAGGAACCTATCTGTAAAACATAGTGTAGAATACTCTTAGGACTCCTAGGAACCTATCTATAATACATAGTGTAGAATACTCTTAGGACTCCTAGGAACCTGTCTATAAAACATAGTGTAGAATACTCTTAGGAATCCAAGGAACCTATCTATAAAACATAGTGTAGAATACTCTTAGGACTCCTAGGAACCTATCTATAAACATAGTGTAGAATTATCTTAGGACTCCTAGGAACCTATCTATAATACATAGTGTAGAATACTCTTAGGGCTTCTAGGAACCTATCTATAAAACATAGTGTAGAATACTCTTAGGACTAATAGTAACCTATCTATAAAACATAGTGTAGAATACTCTTAGGACTCCTAGGAACCTATCTATAAAACATAGTGTAGAGCACTCTTAGGGCTCCTAGGAACCTTTTTATAAAACATAGTGTAGAATACTCTTAGGGCTACTAGGAACCTATCTATAAAACATAGTGTAGAATACTCTTAGGGCTTCTAGGAACCTTTCTATAAAACATAGTGTAGAATACTCTTAGGACTCCTAGGAACCTATCTGTAAAACATAGTGTAGAATACTCTTAGGACTCCTAGGAACCTGTCTATAAAACATAGTGTAGAATACTCTTAGGACTCCTAGGAACCTATCTATAATACATAGTGTAGAATACTCTTAGAACTCCTAGGAACCTGTCTATAAAACATAGTGTAGAATACTCTTAGGGCTTCTAGGAACCTATCTATAAAACATAGTGTAGAATACTCTTAGGGCTCCTAGGAACCTATCTATAAAACATAGTGTAGAATACTCTTAGGACTCATAGGAACCTGTCTATAAAACATAGTGTAGAATACTCTTAGGACTCCTAGGAACCTGTCTATAAAACATAGTGTAGAATACTCTTAGGACTCCTAGGAACCTATCTATAAAATATAGTGTAGAATACTCTTAAGACTCCTAGGAACCTATCTATAATACATAGTGTAGAATACTCTTAGGGCTTCTAGGAACCTATCTATAAAACATAGTGTAGAGCACTCTTAGGGCTCCTAGGAACCTATTTATAAAACATAGTGTAGAATACTCTTAGGGCTACTAGGAACCTATCTATAAAACATAGTGTAGAATACTCTTAGGGCTTCTAGGAACCTTTCTATAAAACATAGTGTAGAATACTCTTAGGACTCCTAGGAACCTATCTGTAAAACATAGTGTAGAATACTCTTAGGACTCCTAGGAACCTGTCTATAAAACATAGTGTAGAATACTCTTAGGACTCCTAGGAACCTATCTATAATACATAGTGTAGAATACTCTTAGAACTCCTAGGAACCTGTCTATAAAACATAGTGTAGAATACTCTTAGGGCTTCTAGGAACCTATCTATAAAACATAGTGTAGAATACTCTTAGGGCTCCTAGGAACCTATCTATAAAACATAGTGTAGAATACTCTTAGGACTCATAGGAACCTATCTATAATACATAGTGTAGAATACTCTTAGGACTAATAGTAACATATCTATAAAACATAGTGTAGAATACTCTTAGGGCTCCTAGGAACCTATCTATGATACATAGTGTAGAATACTCTTAGGACTCCTAGGAACCTATCTATAAAACATAGTGTAGAATACTCTTAGGACTCCTAGGAACCTGTCTATAAAACATAGTGTAGTATACTCTTAAGACTCCTAGGAACCTATCTATAAAACATAGTGTAGAATACTCTTAGGGCTCCTAGGAACCTATCTACAAAACATAGTGTAGAATACTCTTAGGACTCCTAGGAACCTATCTATAAAATATAGTGTAGAATACTCTTAAGACTCCTAGGAACCTATCTATAATACATAGTGTAGAATACTCTTAGGGCTTCTAGGAACCTAACTATAAAACATAGTGTAGAATACTCTTAGGACTAATAGTAACCTATCTATAAAACATAGTGTAGAATACTCTTAGGACTCCTAGGAACCTATCTATAATACATAGTGTAGAATACTCTTAGGACTCCTAGGAACCTGTCTATAAAACATAGTGTAGAATACTCTTAGGGCTTCTAGGAAACTTTCTATAAAACATAGTGTAGAATACTCTTAGGACTCCTAGGAACCTATCTGTAAAACATAGTGTAGAATACTCTTAGGACTCCTAGGAACCTGTCTATAAAACATAGTGTAGAATACTCTTAGGACTCCTAGGAACATATCTATAATAAATAGTGTAGAATACTCTTAGAACTCCTAGGAACCTGTCTATAAAACATAGTGTAGAATACTCTTAGGGCTTCTAGGAACCTATCTATAAAACATAGTGTAGAATACTCTTAGGGCTCCTAGGAACCTATCTATAAAACATAGTGTAGAATACTCTTAGGACTCCTAGGAACCTGTCTATAAAACATAGTGTAGAATACTCTTAGGACTCATAGGAACCTGTCTATAAAACATAGTGTAGAATACTCTTAGGGCTCCTAGGAACCTGTCTAAAAAACATAGTGTAGAATACTCTTAGGACTCCTAGGAACCTATCTATAATACATAGTGTAGAATACTCTTAGGACTCCTAGGAACCTGTCTATAAAACATAGTGTAGAATACTCTTAGGGCTTCTAGGAACCTATCTATAAAACATAGTGTAGAATACTCTTAGGGCTCCTAGGAACCTATCTATAATACATAGTGTAGAATACTCTTAGGACTAATAGTAACATATCTATAAAACATAGTGTAGAATACTCTTAGGACTCATAGGAACCTATCTATAATACATAGTGTAGAATACTCTTAGGACTAATAGTAACATATCTATAAAACATAGTGTAGAATACTCTTAGGGCTCCTAGGAACCTATCTATAATACATAGTGTAGAATACTCTTAGGACTCCTAGGAACCTATCTATAAAACATAGTGTAGAATACTCTTAAGACTCCTAGGAACCTATCTATAATACATAGTGTAGAATACTCTTAGGGCTTCTAGGAACCTATCTATAAAACATAGTGTAGAATACTCTTAGGACTAATAGTAACCTATCTATAAAACATAGTGTAGAATACTCTTAGGACTCCTAGGAACCTATGTATAAAACATAGTGTAGAGCACTCTTAGGGCTCCTAGGAACCTATCTATAAAACATAGTGTAGAATACTCTTAGGACTCATAGGAACCTATCTATAATACATAGTGTAGAATACTCTTAGGACTAATAGTAACATATCTATAAAACATAGTGTAGAATACTCTTAGGGCTCCTAGGAACCTATCTATAATACATAGTGTAGAATACTCTTAGGACTCTTAGGAACCTGTCTATAAAACATAGTGTAGAATACTCTTAGGGCTCCTAGGAACCTATCTACAAAACATAGTGTAGAATACTCTTAAGACTCCTAGGAACCTATCTATAAAACATAGTGTAGAATACTCTTAGGGCTCCTAGGAACCTATGTACAAAACATAGTGTAGAATACTCTTAGGACTCCTAGGAACCTATCTATAAAATATAGTGTAGAATACGCTTAAGACTCCTAGGAACCTATCTATAATACATAGTGTAGAATACTCTTAGGGCTTCTAGGAACCTATCTATAAAACATAGTGTAGAATACTCTTAGGACTAATAGTAACCTATCTATAAAACATAGTGTAGAATACTCTTAGGACTCCTAGGAACCTATCTATAAAACATAGTGTAGAGCACTCTTAGGGCTCCTAGGAACCTATTTATAAAACATAGTGTAGAATACTCTTAGGGCTACTAGGAACCTATCTATAAAACATAGTGTAGAATACTCTTAGGGCTTCTAGGAACCTTTCTATAAAACATAGTGTAGAATACTCTTAGGACTCCTAGGAACCTATCTGTAAAACATAGTGTAGAATACTCTTAGGACTCCTAGGAACCTGTCTATAAAACATAGTGTAGAATACTCTTAGGACTCCTAGGAACCTATCTATAATACATAGTGTAGAATACTCTTAGGACTCCTAGGAACCTGTCTATAAAACATAGTGTAGAATACTCTTAGGGCTTCTAGGAACCTATCTATGAAACATAGTGTAGAATACTCTTAGGGCTCCTAGGAACCTATCTATAAAACATAGTGTAGAATACTCTTAGGACTCATAGGAACCTATCTATAATACATAGTGTAGAATACTCTTAGGACTAATAGTAACATATCTATAAAACATAGTGTAGAATACTCTTAGGGCTCCTAGGAACCTATCTATAATACATAGTGTAGAATACTCTTAGGACTCCTAGGAACCTGTCTATAAAACATAGTGTAGAATACTCTTAGGGCTTCTAGGAACCTATCTATAAAACATAGTGTAGAATACTCTTAGGGCTCCTAGGAACCTATCTATAAAACATAGTGTAGAATACTCTTAGGACTCATAGGAACCTATCTATAATACATAGTGTAGAATACTCTTAGGACTAATAGTAACATATCTATAAAACATAGTGTAGAATACTCTTAGGGCTCCTAGGAACCTATCTATAATACATAGTGTAGAATACTCTTAGGACTCCTAGGAACCTATCTATAAAACATAGTGTAGAATACTCTTAGGACTCCTAGGAACCTGTCTATAAAACATAGTGTAGAATACTCTTAGGACTCCTAGGAACCTATCTACAAAACATAGTGTAGTATACTCTTAAGACTCCTAGGAACCTATCTATAAAACATAGTGTAGAATACTCTTAGGGCTACTAGGAACCTATCTATAAAACATAGTGTAGAATACTCTTAGGGCTTCTAGGAACCTTTCTATAAAACATAGTGTAGAATACTCTTAGGACTCCTAGGAACCTATCTGTAAAACATAGTGTAGAATACTCTTAGGACTCCTAGGAACCTGTCTATAAAACATAGTGTAGAATACTCTTAGGACTCCTAGGAACATATCTATAATAAATAGTGTAGAATACTCTTAGAACTCCTAGGAACCTGTCTATAAAACATAGTGTAGAATACTCTTAGGGCTTCTAGGAACCTATCTATAAAACATAGTGTAGAATACTCTTAGGGCTCCTAGGAACCTATCTATAAAACATAGTGTAGAATACTCTTAGGACTCCTAGGAACCTGTCTATAAAACATAGTGTAGAATACTCTTAGGACTCATAGGAACCTGTCTATAAAACATAGTGTAGAATACTCTTAGGACTCCTAGGAACCTGTCTAAAAAACATAGTGTAGAATACTCTTAGGACTCCTAGGAACCTATCTATAATACATAGTGTAGAATACTCTTAGGACTCCTAGGAACCTGTCTATAAAACATAGTGTAGAATACTCTTAGGGCTTCTAGGAACCTATCTATAAAACATAGTGTAGAATACTCTTAGGGCTCCTAGGAACCTATCTATAATACATAGTGTAGAATACTCTTAGGACTAATAGTAACATATCTATAAAACATAGTGTAGAATACTCTTAGGACTCATAGGAACCTATCTATAATACATAGTGTAGAATACTCTTAGGACTAATAGTAACATATCTATAAAACATAGTGTAGAATACTCTTAGGGCTCCTAGGAACCTATCTATAATACATAGTGTAGAATACTCTTAGGACTCCTAGGAACCTATCTATAAAACATAGTGTAGAATACTCTTAAGACTCCTAGGAACCTATCTATAATACATAGTGTAGAATACTCTTAGGGCTTCTAGGAACCTATCTATAAAACATAGTGTAGAATACTCTTAGGACTAATAGTAACCTATCTATAAAACATAGTGTAGAATACTCTTAGGACTCCTAGGAACCTATCTATAAAACATAGTGTAGAGCACTCTTAGGGCTCCTAGGAACCTATTTATAAAACATAGTGTAGAATACTCTTAGGACTCCTAGGAACCTTTCTATAAAACATAGTGTAGAATACTCTTAGGACTCCTAGGAACCTATCTGTAAAACATAGTGTAGAATACTCTTAGGACTCCTAGGAACCTTTCTATAAAACATAGTGTAGAATACTCTTAGGACTCCTAGGAACCTATCTATAATACATAGTGTAGAATACTCTTAGAACTCCTAGGAACCTGTCTATAAAACATAGTGTAGAATACTCTTAGGGCTTCTAGGAACCTATCTATAAAACATAGTGTAGAATACTCTTAGGGCTCCTAGGAACCTATCTATAAAACATAGTGTAGAATACTCTTAGGACTCATAGGAACCTATCTATAATACATAGTGTAGAATACTCTTAGGACTAATAGTAACATATCTATAAAACATAGTGTAGAATACTCTTAGGGCTCCTAGGAACCTATCTATAATACATAGTGTAGAATACTCTTAGGACTCCTAGGAACCTATCTATAAAACATAGTGTAGAATACTCTTAGGACTCCTAGGAACCTGTCTATAAAACATAGTTTAGAATACTCTTAGGACTCCTAGGAACCAATCTACAAAACATAGTGTAGTATACTCTTAAGACTCCTAGGAACCTATCTATAAAACATAGTGTAGAATACTCTTAGGGCTCCTAGGAACCTATCTACAAAACATAGTGTAGAATACTCTTAGGACTCCTAGGAACCTATCTATAAAACATAGTGTAGAATACTCTAAAGACTCCTAGGAACCTATCTATAAAACATAGTGTAGAATACTCTTAGGGCTCCTAGGAACCTATCTACAAAACATAGTGTAGAATACTCTTAGGGCTTCTAGGAACCTATCTATAAAACATAGTGTAGAATACTCTTAGGACTAATAGTAACCTATCTATAAAACATAGTGTAGAATACTCTTAGGACTCTTAGGAACCTATGTATAAAACATAGTGTAGAGCACTCTTAGGGCTCCTAGGAACCTATCTATAAAACATAGTGTAGAATACTCTTAGGGCTACTAGGAACCTATCTATAAAACATAGTGTAGAATACTCTTAGGGCTTCTAGGAACCTTTCTATAAAACATAGTGTAGAATACTCTTAGGACTCCTAGGAACCTATCTGTAAAACATAGTGTAGAATACTCTTAGGACTCCTAGGAACCTATCTATAATACATAGTGTAGAATACTCTTAGGACTCCTAGGAACCTGTCTATAAAACATAGTGTAGAATACTCTTAGGAATCCAAGGAACCTATCTATAAAACATAGTGTAGAATACTCTTAGGACTCCTAGGAACCTATCTATAAACATAGTGTAGAATTATCTTAGGACTCCTAGGAACCTATCTATAATACATAGTGTAGAATACTCTTAGGGCTTCTAGGAACCTATCTATAAAACATAGTGTAGAATACTCTTAGGACTAATAGTAACCTATCTATAAAACATAGTGTAGAATACTCTTAGGACTCCTAGGAACCTATCTATAAAACATAGTGTAGAGCACTCTTAGGGCTCCTAGGAACCTTTTTATAAAACATAGTGTAGAATACTCTTAGGGCTACTAGGAACCTATCTATAAAACATAGTGTAGAATACTCTTAGGGCTTCTAGGAACCTTTCTATAAAACATAGTGTAGAATACTCTTAGGACTCCTAGGAACCTATCTGTAAAACATAGTGTAGAATACTCTTAGGACTCCTAGGAACCTGTCTATAAAACATAGTGTAGAATACTCTTAGGACTCCTAGGAACCTATCTATAATACATAGTGTAGAATACTCTTAGAACTCCTAGGAACCTGTCTATAAAACATAGTGTAGAATACTCTTAGGGCTTCTAGGAACCTATCTATAAAACATAGTGTAGAATACTCTTAGGGCTCCTAGGAACCTATCTATAAAACATAGTGTAGAATACTCTTAGGACTCATAGGAACCTGTCTATAAAACATAGTGTAGAATACTCTTAGGACTCCTAGGAACCTGTCTATAAAACATAGTGTAGAATACTCTTAGGACTCCTAGGAACCTATCTATAAAATATAGTGTAGAATACTCTTAAGACTCCTAGGAACCTATCTATAATACATAGTGTAGAATACTCTTAGGGCTTCTAGGAACCTATCTATAAAACATAGTGTAGAGCACTCTTAGGGCTCCTAGGAACCTATTTATAAAACATAGTGTAGAATACTCTTAGGGCTACTAGGAACCTATCTATAAAACATAGTGTAGAATACTCTTAGGGCTTCTAGGAACCTTTCTATAAAACATAGTGTAGAATACTCTTAGGACTCCTAGGAACCTATCTGTAAAACATAGTGTAGAATACTCTTAGGACTCCTAGGAACCTGTCTATAAAACATAGTGTAGAATACTCTTAGGACTCCTAGGAACCTATCTATAATACATAGTGTAGAATACTCTTAGAACTCCTAGGAACCTGTCTATAAAACATAGTGTAGAATACTCTTAGGGCTTCTAGGAACCTATCTATAAAACATAGTGTAGAATACTCTTAGGGCTCCTAGGAACCTATCTATAAAACATAGTGTAGAATACTCTTAGGACTCATAGGAACCTGTCTATAAAACATAGTGTAGAATACTCTTAGGACTCCTAGGAACCTGTCTATAAAACATAGTGTAGAATACTCTTAGGACTCCTAGGAACCTATCTATAATACATAGTGTAGAATACTCTTAGGACTCCTAGGAACCTGTCTATAAAACATAGTGTAGAATACTCTTAGGGCTTCTAGGAACCTATCTATAAAACATAGTGTAGAATACTCTTAGGGCTCCTAGGAACCTATCTATAAAACATAGTGTAGAATACTCTTAGGACTCATAGGAACCTATCTATAATACATAGTGTAGAATACTCTTAGGACTAATAGTAACATATCTATAAAACATAGTGTAGAATACTCTTAGGGCTCCTAGGAACCTATCTATGATACATAGTGTAGAATACTCTTAGGACTCCTAGGAACCTATCTATAAAACATAGTGTAGAATACTCTTAGGACTCCTAGGAACCTGTCTATAAAACATAGTGTAGTATACTCTTAAGACTCCTAGGAACCTATCTATAAAACATAGTGTAGAATACTCTTAGGGCTCCTAGGAACCTATCTACAAAACATAGTGTAGAATACTCTTAGGACTCCTAGGAACCTATCTATAAAATATAGTGTAGAATACTCTTAAGACTCCTAGGAACCTATCTATAATACATAGTGTAGAATACTCTTAGGGCTTCTAGGAACCTAACTATAAAACATAGTGTAGAATACTCTTAGGACTAATAGTAACCTATCTATAAAACATAGTGTAGAATACTCTTAGGACTCCTAGGAACCTATCTATAATACATAGTGTAGAATACTCTTAGGACTCCTAGGAACCTGTCTATAAAACATAGTGTAGAATACTCTTAGGGCTTCTAGGAACCTATCTATAAAACATAGTGTAGAATACTCTTAGGGCTCCTAGGAACCTATCTATAATACATAGTGTAGAATACTCTTCGGACTAATAGTACTATATCTATAAAACATAGTGTAGAATACTCTTAGGACTCATAGGAACCTATCTATAATACATAGTGTAGAATACTCTTAGGACTAATAGTAACATATCTATAAAACATAGTGTAGAATACTCTTAGGGCTCCTAGGAACCTATCTATAATACATAGTGTAGAATACTCTTAGGGCTCCTAGGAACCTGTCTATAAAACATAGTGTAGAATACTCTTAGGGCTTCTAGGAACCTATCTATAAAACATAGTGTAGAATACTCTTAGGGCTCCTAGGAACCTATCTATAATACATAGTGTAGAATACTCTTCGGACTAATAGTACTATATCTATAAAACATAGTGTAGAATACTCTTAGGACTCATAGGAACCTATCTATAATACATAGTGTAGAATACTCTTAGGACTAATAGTAACATATCTATAAAACATAGTGTAGAATACTCTTAGGGCTCCTAGGAACCTGTCTATAAAACATAGTGTAGAATACTCTTAGGACTCCTAGGAACCTATCTACAAAACATAGTGTAGTATACTCTTAAGACTCCTAGGAACCTATCTATAAAACATAGTGTAGAATACTCTTAGGGCTCCTAGGAACCTATCTACAAAACATAGTGTAGAATACTCTTAGGACTCCTAGGAACCTATCTATAAAATATAGTGTAGAATACTCTTAAGACTCCTAGGAACCTATCTATAATACATAGTGTAGAATACTCTTAGGGCTTCTAGGAACCTATCTATAAAACATAGTGTAGAATACTCTTAGGACTAATAGTAACCTATCTATAAAACATAGTGTAGAATACTCTTAGGACTCCTAGGAACCTATCTATAAAACATAGTGTAGAGCACTCTTAGGGCTCCTAGGAACCTATTTATAAAACATAGTGTAGAATACTCTTAGGGCTACTAGGAACCTATCTATAAAACATAGTGTAGAATACTCTTAGGGCTTCTAGGAACCTTTCTATAAAACATAGTGTAGAATACTCTTAGGACTCCTAGGAACCTATCTGTAAAACATAGTGTAGAATACTCTTAGGACTCCTAGGAACCTTTCTATAAAACATAGTGTAGAATACTCTTAGGACTCCTAGGAACCTATAAATAATACATAGTGTAGAATACTCTTAGAACTCCTAGGAACCTGTCTATAAAACATAGTGTAGAATACTCTTAGGGCTTCTAGGAACCTATCTATAATACATAGTGTAGAATACTCTTAGGACTCCTAGGAACCTATCTATAAAACATAGTGTAGAATACTCTTAGGACTCCTAGGAACCTGTCTATAAAACATAGTTTAGAATACTCTTAGGACTCCTAGGAACCAATCTACAAAACATAGTGTAGTATACTCTTAAGACTCCTAGGAACCTATCTATAAAACATAGTGTAGAATACTCTTAGGGCTCCTAGGAACCTATCTACAAAACATAGTGTAGAATACTCTTAGGACTCCTAGGAACCTATCTATAAAACATAGTGTAGAATACTCTTAGGGCTCCTAGGAACCTATCTACAAAACATAGTGTAGAATACTCTTAGGGCTTCTAGGAACCTATCTATAAAACATAGTGTAGAATACTCTAAAGACTCCTAGGAACCTATCTATAAAACATAGTGTAGAATACTCTTAGGGCTCCTAGGAACCTATCTACAAAACATAGTGTAGAATACTCTTAGGGCTTCTAGGAACCTATCTATAAAACATAGTGTAGAATACTCTTAGGACTAATAGTAACCTATCTATAAAACATAGTGTAGAATACTCTTAGGACTCTTAGGAACCTATGTATAAAACATAGTGTAGAGCACTCTTAGGGCTCCTAGGAACCTATCTATAAAACATAGTGTAGAATACTCTTAGGGCTACTAGGAACCTATCTATAAAACATAGTGTAGAATACTCTTAGGGCTTCTAGGAACCTTTCTATAAAACATAGTGTAGAATACTC